>NW_027411656.1:261374-502131 GCF_047663935.1 Musca autumnalis | reverse complement strand
AAAAACAAAGGTTTTAAAAATATCAAAAAAAAAATACCTTAAATAAAAAAGTGGCGTTGGCAATTTTACTTTTCTTTTTTAATTTTGTTTGAATATTCGAAAACAACAAAAATATTTACAAATATATAAGAAAATATTTTTTAATAATATTTTTAAAAATATTTTTGTGGATTTTTAAAAACATTTTTTTAATAATATTGAAAGAATATTTTTTAAAAAAACGTGTATTTTTAAAAACCTATTTTTTATGAATATTATGTCTGGATTTTTTAAAACATTTTATTTCAAAATATATTTTTTGATTTTTTTCAATCAAGCTTTTATGATCTATAATGCAAGTGAAAAAGGAAACCCGACGATTCCAACTAAAATATTCTTTCAAACATAAATATTTTGATTTTTTTACATATATTTTTTTTGAATAAACGTATTTTTGTGTCAATATATATTTTTTTAATAAACGTGAATTTTTTAAAAAATATTTTTTTTCGAGGTTAAAATAAGTGTATTTTTAAAAAATATTTTTTTCGAGACTAAAATACACGAATTTTTTAAATATATTTTTTTCAATAATAAAAACTTCGAATTTTTAGAAACAAGTTGTTAATAGAACTATTATTTTAATATTTGTTGTATTTGTTATTTTTTAAACCCCGAATTTTTAAAAAACATTTCATCGAATTTTTTAAAGAATATTTTTTTAGATAATATTTTTTTAACCGTGGAATTTTTAAGGAATATTTGTTTTTCAAAAAAAGGTCATTTTTTATGTTTTTTTCCAAAAAACCGTGGAATTTTTAAAGAATAATTTTTTCAGTAAATTATTTATATTTAAAGAATATCATTTAAAAAACCCGTGTGTGTTTTAAATAATGTTTTTGTATTCAAAACCGTGGAGTTTTAAAGAAAATTTATTTTTAAAAAAAAAAAATTTTTTTTTCAATGATCATTGATTTTTTAGAGAATATTATTTTTCGATAAATAGTGGATTTTTTAAGAATATTTATTCCATTAACGAGGAGTTTTTAGGAAGATTTTTTACATAAATCGTTTTTAAACAAATTGTGGATTTCTAAAAAATATTTTTTTCAACAAAACGTGGATGTTTTTAACTTTTTTTAAACCGAGAAGTAAATTTTTTACTTTTTTTCCCAAATAGTCTGGCTTAATCCCATTGTTGTTGTTTTAATATTTAAAAACAACTATTTTATTAGTGGAAAAGATTTGGCATTGTTCGCCAAGGGGTAAGGCAGGGAATACTATAGTTTCGATCCACGCCACTGGATCTCATCAGTTCCCTTCTTTCTTGTTTGTGGATATTCTCCACCGAAGTTATTTTTCAATAACTTCTTCAACAAAAAACTTTTTATACCCAAACATCAATCGTCAGCTCGAAGTATAAAGGTAAGCAAAGAAAAAAGTTCAATGAGATGTTTTTCCTTGGCAACCTCATACAACTCCGACGAAAGTAAAAAAAAAGTATCAGTCAGCTTTGCCGACAGAGATATACCCTCGGCCAGTGTATATTGAAACAATTTTTTTTCCAAAAACGTATGATTTTAGGGGGTTTTAAAATTTGTGGATGTATGAACCGAATAAAATGTTGATACTTAAAGGAATGGATCGACATTGACTATTATGGAAGTGCATCTCCAACCACCACATATGGTGCCATAGGGGATTATTACACCCTTCGGGCTGTTAGCACAAGAAGTATGGACTTGCCCCTGAAAAAATTTTAACATCGTAATTGAGACAGCGAATGCAAGTTGCTCCAACAAAAATTAAAGTGATTCGATTGCAGGTCTTAAAGTGTACTTATCCGAAATTTTGTGTGGGAGGTACCCGAAGGAGTGGACAAATATAGTCCATATTCGAACCGAATCTATATCTGGTAGATATAGTAGGATGTGTAAAGTATGGACAAATTCGGCCACTCCCTTCAAGAGTTACCGTACGAACAATTTTTCCGAAAATTTTGAACTTTTGTGGGGGAGGTACCTGAAGGAGTGGACCGATATGGCTTATCTTCGAACTTAAACTATGTTTGGACAAAATATTACTAAGGCCAAATTTTGGACAGAATCGGCAGATCCGTTCGAGAGTTATCTTGCGCTTCAATCACCTCACTCGGTGTCATAGAGTTGTTTTTGTAACTTTCAGGCTATTTTCTCAGGAAGTGTGGACATGCCCCCGATAAAACTTGTACCATCGTATGGGGGGCAGAGAATACAAGTTGCTAAAACAAAAATCAAAGCGATTCGAGAGCAGGTCCTAAACTGAACTTATCCGAAATTTTGTGTGGGAGGTACCCGAAGGAGTGCACCGATTGAGTCCATATTGGATCCTCATCTAAGCCTGGTAGACATATCACGATTTGCAAAGTATGGACCAAATCGGTTACTTCCTTCAAGAGTTATAGTACGCACAAATTTTCCGAACATTTTCGAACTTTTGCGGGGGAGGTACCGGAAGGAGTGGACCGATATAACCCATCTTCGAACTTAAACTAAGTTTGGGCAAAATATTACGAAAGCCAAAATTTGAACCGAATCGGTTCATCCGTTCGAGAGTTATCGTGCGCTCCAGTCAGCCAGACAGACAGGCGGATGGACATTGCTCAATCGACTATAATTGTCTGAAACACATTTCCTCCAAACATACTTGGGGTCTAAAACCATTATTTCGATGAGGCACATTTTCCCGTATGAAAGGGTATATCGTTAGCATAAATGCTGAGGGTATAAAAACGTGGATTTTTTAAAAAATATTTTTTCAATAACGTGGATTTTTTAAATAATTTTTTTCAATAACGTGGATTTTTTAAAAAATATTTTTTCAAAAACGTGGATTTTTTAAAAAATATTTTTTTAATAACGTGAATTTCTTAAAAATATTTTTCAATAAAGTGGATTTTTAAAAGTATTTTTATACCCTCCACCACATGGAGGGTATAATTAAATTTGTCATTCCGTTTGTAACGTATATATTATTGATCAGCATAAAATTCTATGTCGATTTGACCATGTCCGTCTGTCCGTCCGTCCTTCCGTCTGTCTGTTGAAATCAAGATATAGCTCGCAATTTTAAAGATAGAGAGTCAAAATTTGGTACGTAGTCTTCTTTAGGGGTACAAAACTTTCCCCCAGAATTTTGTCGGTATCGGTTCACACCTTCATATAGCCCCCATAGAACGGTACCTCCCGATTTTAGGTATTTTGAACGTTGTGGCCTCATTATTCCACCGAAATGGCTGAAATTTGGTATTTAGACTTCGGTATAGGTCCACGCCTTCATATAGCCCCCATGGAAAGGTATCTCCCGATTTTTCGTATTTTGAAGGTTGTGTCTTCAATATTCCACCAAAATGGCTGAAATTTGGTATTTAGTCTTCAATGTGATATAAAACTGTTCGCCAGAAATATATCTGTACAGGTCCACGCTTTCATATTGCCCCATTTCTGACTAAAATTCGTCGGTGTAGGTCCACGTTTCGATATAGCCCCCATAGAACGGTACCTCCGGATTTTCGTAATACTGAAGATTGTGACGTCAATATCCAAATAAATGGCTGAAATACGTTATTTCGTCTTCCAAGAGTTATAAAATATTCCAGAAGTGTACTATCAGTACTGGTACAATTCTTCCTATATCCCCATAGAAGCTTACTTCTTGATTTTCGGTATTTTTTTTTGGTTTTAGCCACATTTTCTTACCGAAATTTGGTACTTAGTCTTTTTTGAACATAAAAACTTTTCGTCAGAAATTTGTCGGTATAGATCGACGGTTTTGAAATAGCCCCCATAGAATGGTGCCTCACATTGTTTTACCGAAATTGCTGAAATTTAGTATTAAGTCTTCTTCATACACGAAAGGAAACTAATTATTCCATTTTACTTCAATACAACTTGTGGTGGAGGGTATAACAAGTTCGGTTTGTAATAATGTGCACTTTTTAAAAAAGATTTTTTCAATATCGTGCATTTCTTAAAAAATATTTTTTCAATAACGTGGATGTTTTTTTAAAAAATAGTTTTCAAATAACGTGGACTTTTTAAAAAAATATTTTTTTAATAACTTGGATTTTTTAAAAAATATTTTTTCAATAATCGTGGGTTTTGAAAAAAATATTTTTTAATAACGTGGATTTTTTAAAAAAAAATATTTTTTCAATAACGTGGATTTTGTTCTGTTTTAGTTGAAGATTCAATCATATGATAATCAAAATATTTTTCCGATAAGGTGGGTGTTTTAAAACGATAGTTTTTCAATAACGTGGATTTTGTTCTGTTTTAGTTGAAGATTCAATCATATGATAATCAAAATATTTTTCCGATAAGGTGGGTGTTTTAAAACGATAGTTTTTCAATAACGTGGATTTTGTTCTGTTTTAGTTGAAGATTCAATCATATGATAATCAAAATATTTTTCCGATAAGGTGGGTGTTTTAAAACGATAGTTTTTCAATAACGTGGATTTTTTAAAAAATATTTTTCCAATAACTTGTATTTTTTTTAAAAAATATTTTGTCAATAACGTGGGTTTCAAAAATGTTTTTAAACATTAAAAATAAGTAGATTTAATCAATATTGCTACAAGTGTTTTTAAAGCTTACAAAAACGTGGACCAAACATTTTTTTTTTCAAAAATCTAATCTAATTTTTTTTAAAGTGGATATTTTAAAACATATTTAAAAAAACCTGAACTATTTTTAAATGTATTTATAAATAAGTTTTTAAAAAACCTGGATTTAACAAATCGTATATATTTGAAATATTTTTTTTCAAGAAAAATTAGATAAAAACCAGAGGAAAAATATGTGCTTTTTAAGGTATTTGAAATCCACCTCTGTTTATAAAAGATTTGGAGCATCTTTGTGTTTCGCTAATGAATAATATCCCTAATTGGCTTTGAGTTTTATCTACCACCAAACCATTACCCTACTAAGAATTACATTTCATATCTACAGTTAACAAATTCAAATGATTTTTTCAATCTTGTACTACAAATATATCCCTTTGAGGCCCTTGAAGCTACCTTTGATTTGAGGGTATTTAACAAAATTCCCCACTTTCTTTTACTTCGGAACATTTTGTATTTTGTTAAACATCAAATGATTTCCTTTCGAAGAGTTTTTCTTTATTTCGTGATGTCTTTACATGCATGCACATGTCTGTCTGCCTCTATGTTTGCCTATATTCAGGGATTGTCTTGAATGTTTTATTACTGCATACTTTTAGGCTGCGTGTCTAGAAAACTGCTGTCGTCGTCAAAATACTGACAAAGACAGACTTACAGACGTTCATACAACGCAACACAGCATGAAGTCTCTTAACTTCAATCTCAAACAATTCTAAACTTACAATGGCAGGCAATTGTAGGGAATATATACACATGTATGGATGTATGTATGTATGTATATGGTGGGATACAAAACTCGTAACACATGAGTGCTACTACTTTACTGGTATTTTGAATTTTACACAAATTTACCACTTATTTTTATACATTTGAACCTAACCTAACAACAAATGAAAAGTAGTTGTAGCGGCGGTGGTGATGTTGTAGTTATTGTTGTTGTTGCTGTTTCCAGTTGTGATGAATAAGATTTAACATGTGTAAAATTCACATACAACTAGTTAGAGGCAGACAGAGAAGGAGAGAATAGGGCCTGTTCTCTATGCGTAGATACATTTGTTGTATTGCTGTTGCTTTCATGTTTTGTAATTTTCCGGGAACTTTAGTTTTCTAAAAACTTTTCGTCTTCCTTTTTGGTGTTTTTGATTTGATGTCTGTGTGTGTGTGTGCGTCTGCGTTTGTGTTGTTCGCTTTTATAAAGCAACAACGGCAACTATAGTTTTTTTGTTGTTCAATGATTTGCTGCTGTTGTTTGCCTTTGATAAGGCACTACAATTTTGCATAGACCTAAAGCCTGTGATATGTATGTATATGTATGCGTGATATGTTTATTTGAATATGTGGCATTTGTTAGTGTGCATTGTTTTATTGCCTTAAATATTTAAAGTTTTTAAACTTTCATTTTAAACTAAACGTCGCACAGTTGTTTGGTAAATGATGTTTTTGGTGTTTGGATGTTTATAGCTGTGGATAGATTTGTGGCAAAAGAAAGGTGCTATATATGTATATAGGATAACTCTCCAGACCTCAAAGAATCTACCTTGAAAAATATAATTTTTCTTTCGAAAGTCCTCAGCTCGATAATGTTTTGAGATCATCGCTTTTGGACCTCATTTTAATTGCCGAATATATTAAGACTCAGAGTCGTCACTTGCTGCTGACATCATTACGCTAAGGAATTTCCCTTTTGTGGTCTTGCAAAGACCTTGGGCTTTGAAAAAATATCCTTTAACAATACTCATTTACTGGTATTAAAAATAAATTCTTTGTATACCTTCTGCTATTTATTTTCTCCCAAATGTTTTTTTCTTTCATTGCTTAACCTATTCTCCCAGTATTTAAATCCTACCAAAGATTACAACTCTCCTTTACATACTTTTAGTCTTTTTAGTCCTTACAAGTTGTTGTTTAAAATTGTTAGTTGTTTTCACTAGTAAATTGTTGTGGTTATTGTTGTTGTTGCTGCTGCTGTTACTATCGTTGTTGTTATTGTTAGCCATTATTGTTGTGTATTTTGTTAAAAGAATGAATGTACAACGAGTTAAATGTATGTTCTTGAAAACCCTATAATTTATTTCTTATTTTGATTGAAATATTACCCCACATCTTTGTTCTTAAAGTGGAATTTTCTTGTTGGGGTGTTCTTGTTTGTAATTATAGTTGTTTGTCGAAGAGTTTAGTCGTTGTATTTTTAGTTACATTAAAGGATAGACTAAAATTGTTAAAATATATTTTTTAAATATTTTCCCAATAAACGTGGATATTTTAAAAAATATTTTTCCTATAAAGGTTAACTTTTAATGTTTAGAAGACCATAGGTTTTTTTAAAGAATTATTTTTCCAATAAACATGAAGTTTTTTAAAAATAATTTCTTTGAAATGAAATTGGATTTTATATATTACTATGAATTATAAAAAACATGGACTTTTAAAATAAATGGCTAGCCGATAGCCTAAGCTGCTAGTGCTATTTTTTAAGCAATTTTATTGTAATTATTTACAATTATAAATAATTTAAAATAAAAAACAAGTAAAAAGTCGTTAAGTTCGCCCGGCCGAATTTTTTATACCCTCCACCATAAAATAGTCTTAAATTAAATGGAATAATTAGGGTCCTTTCACAAATTTAGGTGTAACAACTTTTCGACAATGGATAGACTCCTACTGCCTCCCACTATTGCTTAAATTACACTGTGAACACAAATGTTGGGGCAGAGATAATTCCTTTTGGAGATGAATGCCCGCCGTGAGTCGAACTTCCGCGTTATGGCGTGATGAAGTTTTTGCAAGAGACCTTGTAAGCCATCATGCATTAGCATTATATCTTTGTTTGTTGTTTTTGTAGAGCACTTAAGCAACAGTGAACAAAGATATAACGCTAATTCCTGATGGCCCACAGGGTCTCTAACAAAAATTTCATCACGCCATAACGCAGAAGTTCGACTCACGGCGCATCTGTCCTTCGGGGTTCATAATATACTCACCAAGGCCTTTCTTCCCCAAGAGGAATTTTCCGTGCCCCAGACTTTCACCTCCATTTTCTTGCACAGTGTTATCTAATCTAATCTAAAAAAAATGTGTTCAGCTAGGTGAAATGTACCACCTACGGGGCTATATCAAAGAGTCAACCGATCTTTAAATTTTTTTGGCGGAAAAGTTTTATAGCTGCAGGGAACATCAAGAGTCAAAGTGAAGGTAGTCTCATCAAAACAATGTAGACCCTCAAAAATGGACCCATGTTGACGAATTATAGTGAAGAATTTTCGTGACCACTGAAAATTCCCGAAAATCGGAAGGTACAGTTATATGGGGGGATATACCAAAACGTGGACCTATATTGACGATTATTTTCGAATAGACAAAATTGTAGATAAAATTCTCAAAATACCGATCATTAAAGCTAAAATTCTCAAAATACCGAAAATCGGGAGATGCCGTTATATGGGGGCTATACCAAAATATGGACCTATGTTGACGATGTTTGGTGGAGATGTTTCATGACCACTGAGAACCTCAAATGGCAAATTACAGCTAGTTCGATTAAAAATTGTAGCTAAAATTGTCAAAATACCGAAAATCGGGAGGTACGGTTATAAGGGGGCCATACCAAAACATGGACCTATGTTGACGATGTTTGGTGTAGATGTTTCATGACCACTGAGAACTTCAAATGTCAAATTACAGCTATTTCGGTTAAAACATGTAGCTGAAAATCCTCAAAATACCGAAAATCGGGACGATGTTTGGTGGAGATGTTTTATGACCACTGAGAACCTCAAATGGCAAATTACAGCTAGTTCGATTAAAAATTGTAGCTAAAATTCTCAAAATACCGAAAATCGGGAGGTACGGTTATAAGGGGGCCATACCAAAACATGGACCTATGTTGACGATGTTTGGTGGAGATGTTTCATGACCACTGAAAACCTCAAATGTTAAATTGCAGGCAGTTCGGTTAAAAATTTTGGCTAAAATTCTCAAAATACCGAAAATCGGGAGGTACCGTTATATGGGGACTATACCAAAACATGGACCTATGCCCATATCCTTTGGGATATAAGTTTGTTGATCACTAGGAACCCTAAGTGCCAAATTGTAGCTAATTCGGTCTGCAAATGTGGCGAATAACTTCAAAATACCTCAAATCCGGAGGTACCGTTATATGGGGGCTATACCAAAGAGTGGACCGATATAGCCCATCTTCGAACTTGACCTGCCTATGGAAAAAAGACCCTAGGGTGCAAAATTTCAGCACTCTATCTCAATTATTGCGGACGCTAGAGTGATTACAACAGACGGACAGACGGACGGACATGGCTAGATCGTCTTAGAATTTTATCTTGATCAAGAATGTATATACTTTATAAGGTCGCAAATGATTTGTTCGATGTGTTACATACGGAATGACAAACATAATAAACCCTTCATACTATGGTGGAGGGTATAAAAAATGTGTTCAGCTAGGTGAAAGGTACCACCTACGGGGCTATATCAAAGAGTCAACCTATCTTTAAATTTTTTGACGGAAAAGTTTTATAGCTGCAGGGAACTTCAAGAGTCAAATTAAGGGTAGTTTCATCAAAACAATGTAGACCCTCAAAAATGGACCCATGTTGACGAATTTTAGTGAAGAAATTTCGTGACCACTGAAAATTCCCGAAAATCGGGAGGTACAGTTATATGGAGGGATATACCAAAACATGGACCTATATTGACGATTATTTTTGAATAGACAAAATTGTAGCTAAAATTCTCAAAATACCGATCATTGCAGTTAGTTCGGTTAAAATTGCAGCTAAAATTCTCAAAATACCGAAAATCGGGAGATACCGTTATATGGGGGCTATACCAAAACATGAACCTATGTTGACGATGTTTCGTTGGAGATGTTTTATGTCCACTGAGAACTTCAAATGTCAAATTACAGCTATTTCGGTTAAAACTGTAGCCAAAATTATCAAAATACCGAAAATTGAGAGGTACCGTTATATGGGGGCTATACCAAAACATGGACCTATGTTGACGATGTTTGTTGGAGATGTTTCATGACCACTGAGAACCTCAAATGTCAAAATGCAGATAGTTCGTTAACAAATTGTGGCTAAAATTCTCAAAATACCGAAAATCGGGAGGTACCGTTATATGGGGACTATACCACAACATGATCCTTTGTTGACGATGTTTCGTGGATATATTTCATGGCCACTGAGAACCTCAAATGTCAAATTGCAGATAGTTCGGTTAAAAATTGTGGCTAAAATTCTCAAAATACCGAAAATCGGGAGGTACCGTTATATGGGGACTATACCAAAACATGGACCCATATCCTTTGGGATATAAGTTTGTTGAACACTAAGAACCCTAAGTGCCAAATTATAGCTAATTCGGTCTGCAAATGTGGCGAAGAACGTCAAAATACCTCAAATCCGCAGGTACCGTTATATGGGGGCTATACCAAAGAGTGGACCGATATAGCCCATCTTCGAACTTGACCTGCCTATGGAAAAAAGACCCTCGGGTGCAAAATTTCAGCACTCTATCTCAATTATTGCGGACGCTAGAGTGATTACAACAGACGGACATGGCTAGATCGTCTTAGAATTTTATCCTGATCAAGAATATATATACTTTATAGGGTCGCAAATGATTACTTCGATGTGTTACAAACAGAATGACAAACTTAATATACCCTCCATACTATGGTGGAGGGTATAATAATAAAAATAAAATTTTTTCCAGAATCTCAGATTTTTTAAAAAAATATTTATTTTATTTATTTTCTAATTTTTTAAAGAATATTTTTACAATAAACAATAATGTTTCAATAAACGTAGATTTTTTCAAAATATTTGTTCAATAATCGTGGATTTTCTCAAAAATATTTTTTTAATAAGAGTGGGTTTTTCCAAAAATATTTTTTTTAAATAAACGTGGACATATTAAAAAATATTTTTTCAGTAAACGTGGATTTTTAATTTTTTTTTTTTTTAAACGTGGATTTTTAAAAAAATATTTTTTTCAATAAATATTGATTTTTAAAAAATAATTTTTCAATAAACATTGATTTTTTAAAAAAATATTTTTAAAATAAATTTGGATTTTTACAGAATATTTTGTCAGTAAATGTGGATTTTTTAAGAATATTTCCCCAATAAAAGTGAATTTTAATTAAAAATATTTTACAATAAACGTTGATTGATATGCCCTCAGCCTTTGGGCTATGAAGGGTATATGGCGAAAAACAAAAATCCTTTGCAATTCCATTTGAAAAAATTAAAAAATTTCTTTTCGAGCACATCTACAATTTTTGGCTTAGAGGCTAAGAAAAAAATTCTGGTTTCAAATCTGTCCGCGTTCAAAAAATTGGACGATGCGCGCAAATGTTATTTATTCTCATATACAGAAAAAATATTTAAAAATATCTTATTTGTTGTTATGAGAAAATGTATGCATAAATCGTTAACAGCATTCCATATCTATTCGTAGATGTTTAAATAGTTATTAAATTTATTATTATTTTCGCGGAAAATCAACAACTAATACAAAAAAATTTAAGAAAATCCAAATTATCCTGTCGCAGAGTCCGTACCAACCATCAAAAAATAAATTAAAAAATATATGCGGAATCTAGACAATGCGTAGAAAAATATGATGTAGAAATTGGGTACATAAATTGCATATTATAGCAACAACAAAAGGGAAAAACTTATTGTTGGAAAATATTTTTGCAAATATAATTTTTTTTTTTTTTTTTGATTCGAATAATTAGAACAAATATTTGGGAGTTCTCCAACTAATTCGCTAAAATCCCATACAATAATTAATGTGTACTGCTAAACCTTCATCAAGAAATATCGTTAACCATCGCGAAAGCTTATTTGCATACTGTGATAACTTATAAGGATAGGAAATAAAGAGTAATATTGAAATTACAATCATTCAAAAAATGTGGAAATTAAAAAGCCTATTATTCGCGAATTAGTTAAAATCAGTTGATGCGCATCCGTTTTTGGATACAACGAATTAATCTCTTTCATTGATATTGAAAGAGATTAATTCGATGTTTCACTCAGCATCACACAATGCAAAAAACCTTAAAGTGGGTAAAAATCGAGCAATTTGCATACGATTATGATGCGCATCCTCTTTCAGTAGCACCCATCAAAAATTCGTCTATATACACATATTTCAAACAGATTCTTCAAGAACCGCGGATGTGCCTCCACATTCTATTTTTGGTGAAAACCCCATATTACTCGCGAATTTCTGTAATTTATGACACACGTTTTCGCAAATATTATAATCGCGTATAAAGGATTCCATTTACGTAAAATTTTTTAAAGAAAATCGCGGTTTAGTACGCGGATTTGTCAACATAATTTTTGCTGATTTTCCTATTTTCAGGGTATCTATATCCGCGGTTTTAGTAAATGGATTCGATCACGGAAGGTCTCATTAGATCCGTCGCGTAAAAAAACTAAATTCACGCGGGGTACAAAGGAAATTGAATGGCACTTGTAAATTTTAAACGCAAAAATAGGTTTTTTAAAAAAAATTCACGCATCAAATATTGGCCTTTAGACGCCAATTACTAGGATGCTGTAAGGAGCACACTTATGATATATGCATTAAACGACGTAAAATCACGAGTTTTATAATCCTATTGTGAGTTTTGAATATTATCTTGTTGCGCGTCCGAATAATTAAAACAATTCAAAAAACCCAGAAATTCCGGCTTCAAAATGTCAGCATCAATTTTAGGTGGATGCAGTGGATATATCGAAAAATTATACACTAGTATCATATTGCCCATGAAGTATTATTTGAGTCTTTCTTTGGGCATATGTCTATAAAATGTAAGGTTAAGCCAAAAATCGGAAGGGAGCATAAAAAAACTTGTTGGCTTCAACTCATTTTTACCTATTTTTCTACATTGATGCCAACACAGCTTCCACGTAAATTAATTTTAATGGTCGACCTTATGGGATTCCTCCTAAAACACTTCATTTTAAAGAATGTATATCAAGTTATATAGAATATGTTAACAGTGTGCTAATTCTGAATGGGTGAAACTAGGATTCATCGATTGTAAAAAATGTTTGTTTTTCGCCATATGCACTTTAATACGACCAAAAATGTGCCTCCCATACAAAATTCGGGTAAAGTGAAGTTTAGCAGCTCCTCTTTATCAGTAAGTTGTCCTTTCGGCTCCCTTTACGACGGCACAATTTTTTTCTTGTGGAAGTCCATACTTTCTGAGTTATTGGACTAAAAACTCCAGGAAACCCTGACGGCACCAACCAAAATGGCAAATACGCAAGATAATTCTCGCTGGGAGTTTCTGATTAGTGCAGACTTTGCACATCGTATTATGTCATCCGGTTATGTATCAGGTTAGAATATGGACTATATCGGTCCACTCCTTCGGGTACCTCCCACACAAAATTTGGACAAAGTGAAGTTTAAAAGCTCCTCTCGCATCGTTTTGATTCTTTAAAAGTGGTTTTGGTGATAAGTGGTCTTAGCGGCCTCAACGGTGGCACATAGCAAAATGGCTAATTTGCAAGATAACTCTAAAACTTTTTCAAGAATTTGTTTCAAATTTAGTTTAAAGTAATTTAATATTTTGAGTCCTTTACGAAGAAGTTTGGCTACTAAAATGTTTGGTATATGTCAATAATTTTAAACAAATCCGTGATACAAAATCAATATATTTTATATAAGGCATAATTATTTTTTTTTAGTCAGTGGCTATATCATCAGTGGGTATATCACCGTCAGCGCAGCTGACTGATACTATCTTACTTGTTTAAATGAAATTTTTCAACAAAAACTTGGATCTGTTAAAAAAATATTTTTTCCAATTTGTAAAGAATATTTTTCCAAAAACGTGAATTTTTTTAAAGAATAGTTTTCCAATAAAATTGGTTTTTCTAATAATATTTTTTCTAGAAAAACTTGGATCTTTAAAAAAAATATTTTGTTCCAATTTTTAAAGGATGTTTTTCCAATAAACGTGGATTTTCTAAATAATATTTTTCCAATAAATCTGGATTTTTATACCCTCAGCCTTTAGGCTGGAAAGGATATATGGTAAATTTCAAATTTCCTTTGCAATTACATAGAAAAAAAATTAAAAACTTTTTTGGCGAGCACATCCGCCATTTTTGGTACATGGGTTACGAAAAAAATCGTGGTTTTAAATCTGTTCGCGTTCACAAAATTGGATGCTGCACTCAAAAGTTATATGGGGTTTTACTCTCTTATAAAGAAAAAATATTTAAAAATTCCTACTGCATTTGATATCTATCCGTAGATGCTAAAATAGTTGCTATATTTATTTTTATTTTCGCGGAAAATCAAAAAATATTAAAGAAATCTTGGAATAAATTTTATTTATTCTAAATCAGAGTCCAAAAAATCTCTAAAAAAATAATTTAAAAATACGTACAGAATCTAGACAACGCGTAGAAAAATGTGAGACCAAAATTATAAAGATCGCATTTATAACTTGCATATTACAGCAACAACAAAGAACGAAAACTTATTGTTGGAAATTATTTCAAAAATATATTTTTGGTAAAATACGAAAAATTTGAAAAATAAATGTTGGGAGTTATTCTATTATTTCGCTAAATTTCGATTCAAATCCTGAAGTATTTTGCTTAAACTTCTACGAGAAAAGTAATTAGTCATCGTGAAAGTATATTTGCTTTCTGTGATAAGCAATATAAATAAGAAGTAGAGAGTAATATTGAAATTACAATCAAAGAAAAAACATAGAAGTTAAAAACCGAATAATTCGCGAATTGGTTTAAATCGGTTGAGGTGCATGTGCTTTTCGGATACAGGGAGTTCATGTCTATCAATATGCATGGATTTTCCCATGTTTCATTCAGCGGCCAAAGTGTGCCATCAGTTGCATCTTACTATTCAAAAAACCTTCAAGTGGGCAAAAATTACGCGATATGCATATGATGATAAGGTGCATCCGATTTCAATGGCCCCCTATTAAAAATACGTCAATATAAATTATTTTAGACAGATTCGTCAAGAACTGCGGATGTGCCACCGCATTCTATTTTGGGATAAATAGGGATATTACTCCTGAATCTTTGTAATTTGTGACACACCTTTTTGGCAAATATTATAATCGCGTATAAAGGATTACATTTATGCAAAAATAATCAAAGAAAATCGCGGTTCAATTCGCGGAATTGTCAAAATATATTTTTGCAGATTTTCCTACTTTCAAGGTATCTATATCCGGCGTTTTAGTGGATGGATTCGACCGCGGAAGAGCTCATTATATCCGGCACGTAAAAAAACTAAAATCACGCGGGGTTCAGGGGTACCTGTACGACAGTTGTAAATTTTAAAGCCAAAAAATATGTTTTTTCAGAAAATTTACGCACCAAATTTTCGCCTTTGGACTCCTATTACTAGGAAGCTGTACGGAGCACACTCATAAGATATACATTGAACGACGTGGAATCGCGAGTTCTACAATCCTATAAACTAGTTTGGATTATTATCTAGTTGCACCCACTATTTATAAGAAAAATTCCAAAAACCCAGTTTTCAAAACTTCAAAATGTCAGCATCGATTTTAGGGGGATGCAGTGTATATATCGAGAAGTCATACATTAGAACCATGTTGCCCAAGGGGTATTCTTCAATTCTTTCTTTGAGCGTATGTCTGAATTTTCCGTGGTTTGACCAGAAATCAAGAAAGAACACAAAAAAACTTGCAAACTTCAACACATTTTTACCTATTTTTTAATATTACCACCAACACAGCTTCCACGAAAATGATTTGTTATGGTCCATATTATGAGATCGTGGCTAAAACACTTCAATTAATATAAATATATTCATATTTTATAAAATATATTAACAGTTCGCGACTTATTAAATGGTAAACCTCAACTTCAACGATTGCAAAACTTTTTTGAATATTACCATATACACGTTGATACGACCAAAAATGTGCCTCATCGAAATAACGGTTTTAGACCCGAAGTATGTTTTGACGAAATTCGTTTCAGACAAATTGGAGTCGATTTGGCCATGTCCCTGCGTCTGTCTGTGTGGCTGGCTGAACGGATCAACCGACTCGAACCAAATTTTGAATATCGAATTATTTCGTTCAAACTTAGTTTCAGTTCGAATATGGGCCATATCGTACAAACCTTCGGGTACCTGCCCCACAAAAATTCAAAATTTTCTTGTAAAATGGTGTAAACGATAACTCTTGAAGGGAGAAGTTGATTTGGTCCAAACTTTGTTCATCGTATTATTCTTCCAGATATATATCGGACTCGAATATGGACCATATTGGACCACGCCTTCGGGTACCTCCCACACAAAATTCGGATAAAGTGAAGTTTAAGAGCACCTCTCGGATCGTGTTGAAAATTTGTCGAGTAGGTTGTCATTGCGACTCCCTTAATGACGGTACAATTTTTTTCTTGCGCAATTTTTCTTACAATTTTTGTTTTTTGAAATATTAGCCACGGTGTGCCTTAACCAAATTTAAATGGAAGGTGCTTACACCTGGGAAGTTTTTGCAGATTCGGAAACTACAATGCTCATAGATGAGAAAAAATCAAAAAACAAACAAAACCGCCGAAGGGATTTTCAAATAAATCGCGGTCCAACTTCTCATCTTTAGGGTTCTTTTATGTTTTCACGATTTTTCTTGGTAACCGCAAGCCCTATCGAAAATTCTCTACGAAACTGACCCTGATGGTATTTTCGTAGGTTTTACTGTTTTTGAGATATAGAAGTTCAATTTGGGAAAATTCACTGACTGTATCGCTTCCTTATAAAACAATGTCGTAAAGGGTGCACCTTAACTAATTTTAAATGAAAACCGCTTAGGCTTGGGAAGTTTTGGCGGATTCTGAAACAGCAATGTTCATAGATAAGAAAAATCTAAAAACAAGAAAAAATCGATGGAGGGATAAACCTAAAATGTGACATTTGATCGCGATTTATTAAAAATCCCTCCAGCGATATTTTCTTGTTTTTGGATTTTTTCTTATATATGAACATTGCTGTTTCAGAATCCGCAAAAACTTCCCAGGTCTAAGCGGTTTTCATTTAAAGTTAGGTGCATCCTTCCTGACATTGTTTTTGTAAGGAAGCGATACAGTCGGTGCATTGTTCCAATTTGAACTTCTATACCTCAAAAATAGTAATACCTACGAAAATACCATAAGGGTCAGTCTTGTAGAGCATTTTCAATGCTATAATATTGTCTCTGAGCCCATATCGATAGGGCTTTCGATTTCCTTCCAAGAAAAATCGTGTAAAACCTAAAAAAAAGCTCTAAAAATGCGAAGTTGGACCACCTGCGAAGTGTAAGCAACTTTCCTTTAAAGTTAGTTAAGGCGCACCGTACAGCATGAGCTTGGAGATAGTAAACATACAATGTCCATCTAATTTGGGATTGATTCACCACTTTGTCCAAGCAGAGACATTTGAACAAAGGGTAATTATGGACAGTTAAACAAACGCAGCGTGTCGTGTAGTCCCAGTCCGCATATAAGAAATTCAGGCGCAATATGAAATGAGGTGGTTACAACGTGGGGATTTAAATTGAATTAAAACCATTCGTAATTGACTTGGTTGCTGACGTGTTTTTGCTGAGGAAATTGGATTGGTCTTGGAGTTCGATATTTACACTATACCTTTGAACTGCCCGTGCAACTGCGCGAAGGGGTATTGCTATCCAAGCCTACTTGATAAGCTCGTTAATTACAGGTTATCGTTATTACCTTTGAACAAATGTCTCCAGATCATGAGGACCTATCCTGACGTACCTGAGCGGGGAAGCATATCCACAATATTGTGACAGGGATGCTCAGTGTGGTAACACTCAAACAGGTACTGCATTGATAATATCTTGTTGTGCTCATGCACCGGTAAAATCATCGCCTCATCCACTGGTCTCATGTGGATACACCCTGTTTCAATTCCTACAGCGGTATTCTGGCAGCTTTGAATATTCTTCCACTGCGTAGCGCTAATATTTGCATACCACAATAGAACCGCATAGTTTAATAATGACTGGTCTATTGTTCCTACGTTTGATCTAATCGTCAATATCAGTGGTTGCTTGTACAATCTAAACATGCTATCGAACGTTAGACCCAATGTATTTGGGATGTTTGTGGTCGAAATGAGGACACTCGCAACCAATATGTTAAGAGAGAGCCTCTTTCAGACTTCCAGGTGTTTAACATATATCCCATATTATATTTTCATACTTTGTAGATGGAAGAACATTACTAAGTCAGCTATGTAGATGTTTAACATATGACATATGTATGTCATCGACGATAGGATTATACGCCGTCCAGACATATAGTTAATTATTCGACATTTCCAATACGGCTGGAGGGAAATCTTCTCTATGTCTTTGTACAGCTTGGTGTGCTTGAAAATACCGAAGGCCTTCGATAGGTCAATATTCACCATGACTTTTAGCTTTCTCGGACTGTTATGGTTATGGTAAATGTGCTAATATGGTGTATTATGCTGTTGTGGTACTGGGCATTTTACGGAACCTATGCTGATGCTGCGGAATAAGTTCTCTAATTCTTGCATCTTCAGGGTCGCCTCTGAACGAAAATTTGATTGCTAGGACACGTCATTTATCAGACCAGGTGCCACAATGTTGATGTCTGGCTATCTGTGATAGTCTCTAGAGCGTCTATGACCAACGTTTAAAATGTGGTTTTGATGAGTGATTTAATTCTGAGACCATTTGACCTGCTCTGGTAGTTGGTGTCGGCCCCCTTGTGGGAGTATCGTTGTGGTTGTCCGCAAATCGCGGGTAGAGTCTCCAGCTTGATATGCATTGCAACCGGTAATCTGAGCCATAAAAGGACAGGGATTTAGATGAGCTCCGCACCAAACAAAGGTGGCGAACAGGACCAAGCTCTTGAACACAGTTGGTACCTCACTACGTTGCAAGGGGAAGTAGTTGGTCGCTCGTAATCAGCTCAGTGTTGTGAGAACACCATGGTGTTACACCGGAAGGTAGGTTCCCACGTTAATCACGACATAACTGTATGGTATTCCTCATCATAAGCATTGAAGTATCCTAGCATCAGACGATTATTGTCCTCCAAATGCGAGGTAATGTCTGGCATTTAACACAAGACAAGCTCTTTACCGGTGGTATGTAGACATTAAGCACCTCTACCTCGGCAGTACCACAATTTGCAGCTACACCACACATTCCATGTATGGGTCATTCCATTGCATGTATATAGTCAAGCGCGAGCGAGATAGGCTTGTACGGAACGTACTGGTATACGAGTATATGGCAGGCAAGTTCTCTTCCTACCCCCCTTCTCCTACGATTCTTCGGCAAAACAGTGTAACCATAGGATCTTTCCAACCCGTTGTAAGCTAAAGGTGACGGTGAGATTTGTTTCCTGGATCGCGGCAACAATAATGTTTCCCCTACTCGTAAGGTCTGCAACCTCGCTGACCGAATGAAGCATTCCAAGGGCTCTGAACAGCAAAATGAGGTGTAAGGTGTTGCATTTGTTTCCACATTTCGGATCACTTTACTATCACGCACCAACTGTTTTTTCTCAACATTCTTCTAGAAAATCTCCCGGACATCCATCCAGAATACCTCTGGTCTTCATACAGAAGTTGTCCAGGTATTCCTATAGAAGCCAGGTGGCCTTTACCTACAGAACACCTGCCTTAGAAGGCTTCCAAGTTGTCCCTACATTTTGCAGATATTCTTAGAGAAGACCTGCGACTTTCCTCTAAAAGATTTCTTCCTATATACTACTTTAAGATTTTCCTAGAAGACCTCTTGTCTTCTTATAGTACACCTACTCCATTCCACCCTCCTCTTTAGTCTTTCCTATAGAAGACATATAAGAAGACTTGTGCTTTATTAATAGGTATAAAATATATACTTTTATCAGTCTTACTGAACTTCCATCTTAATAGAGAATATCTTCTTGAGAAAAAATCTCAAGGTTTCTCACGAGGAGACCTTCAAATATTCCAGGGAAAACCGCAGAATACCCCCACGTTTTTCCTGAGAAGGCCATCAGATCTTCGCAGAGAGGATTTCTAGATTTCCAGGTTTATCTTTAGAAGACCCTCCGATTTTTAAAAATAACTAAGTCACCATACTCAGAGGGCACACCCATCCATCGCAGCAGAAAAAAAATCCAGGTGCCATGGCAAGTCTGAGTGATTTTAGTCCAGCTAGACCCCAAAACATCCAAGAGAACACCTTTTCCCAGAGAAGGCTAACAGGTCTTCACAGAGAGGTCGATTTAACCATGTACGTCTGTCCGTCCGACCGTCTGTTTGTTGAAATGAAGATACAGGTGGCAATTTTAAAGATATACCTTTGTAATTTGTTTTGTTTGGTATTCAAAATGTGGTACAGTGGTTTTGATATAGCCCTCTCCCGGTTTCCGGTATTTTGAAGGGTTTAGCCTTATGATGACATCGAAATGGCTGAAATTTGGTATTAGGTCTTCCTTAGGGAAATACAACTTACCAATTGAAATTTGTCGGTATAGACCCACATCTTCATATTGCCCCCATAGAACACTACCTACCGATTTTCGGTATTTTGAAAGTTGTGGCCTCAAGATCCCACGGAAATGGCTGAAATTTGGTATTTTGTCTTCATTTGGTGTATACAACATTCCATAGGTCCACGCCTGCATATAGCCCCCTGGAGATTGTGGCCTCAGTATTCCTCCAAAATTTCCGAAATTTAGTATTTGGTACTCGTTGGGGTTTTTCAGCTCCCCTTGCTCCCTCTGAAATTTCTGGGTATAGGCCCACACTTTTATATAGCCCCATGGAACGGTACTTCCCGATATTCGGTGTTTTGAAGGTTTCGACCTCAATATTCCTCCGAAATGGAGTTGGAGGTGTAGAACTTTCCCTTAGAAATCTGTCGGTACAGGTCCACGCACTCATATAGCCCCCATAGAACGGTACTTCCCAATCTCCGGTATTTTGAAGGTTGTGACCTCAATATTCAACCGAAATGACTGAAATTTGGTACATAGTCTTCGTTTGTGGTATAAAATTTTCCGCCTGAAATTTTCCGGCATAGGTCCACGTTTTCATGAAGCCCCCATAGAACGTTACCTCCTTATTTAGGCGCATTATCTAACCGAAATCGCAACAATTTCGTATTTAATTTCCTTTTCATTAATTCCTGCAATGAATTGTCGGTAAAGATCCACGTTTTCATTTAGTTTTAAAGATTAAGCCACATCCTTCAACCGACATTGCTAAAATCTGGTTTCAATTATTTTAAGGTGGAGGGTATAAAAAGTTCGGTCTGCCCGAACTTAACGCGTTTTTGTGATAGTAACAAAGTCAACATTCAGTTTAGCTCCTGGTCATTGAATAGACCTCCCGGTCTTCTAATAGAAAACACCTCTAGATCTTCCAAGAAAATACCACCTGAGCTTCTCGTACAATATCATAGAGTTGGGTAATCTAGTTCCTAGTTCCTTGTACTAGTTCTAAAACGTATGAGTAACATCATGAAATATAACGTGTGATGTTAAGTATACGCAGTTTGTTCAAAGAAAAAATGTGGGCCATTGGAACTGCCAAGTGAACGAGATAGTTCCATATAGTTCCTTTGGCACAACTCTACAATATCACAAGGTCTTCTAGTATAGGAATAGCAGTCCAGCTACGATCTAGGCTGTGCAGCTATTGCAGTTTGAATTGGGTCCGAACTCAACACGTGCCTTCCAACACATTCACCAGTAAAAGGGCAAAGAAACAGGAAAAGGCGTTGCCAGTCTCTTGACTCTGGTTTTGGCGCAGGCAGTTTAGGCTGCAAAATTATTCGGTTTGTATTCATTTCTTCGAAAGGAAACCTCCTGGGACGCAGAGTAAGAAGAAGGCCTACCGGGAAGGTGAAGTTTAAAATATCTCGATTTAGATTAATATTTCCAAAAACCTTTACCCTGTAAGTTCAAAGATATACGGTAGCCTGCAACTACCCACATCCCATAATTCACTTGCCTTCCCTTTGATGCTGCATATATTATTGAAAAACTTTTCTGTAGGCAATCAAGTTTATGATTCTTTGAAATGTTTTTCCTTATTATGCACATCAATGATGATGATGATGCTGAGATGACGGGACAAAGAAAAACTTCAACAATCAAACGTTATGAATAACAAAATCCCAAATTGATAAAGCCAAAGAAGAAACTTGTCCATTGCTTCCTTTATGGCGCAACAAACATACAGAGGACCAATAAACCAAACAACTGCATAATCATAATACAAAATAATGCGCAACGACAATGGCCAACAGGAATGGCAGAGAGACATTATTAATGCGATTGAAAGGAAACTCTGAATGCAGTTTCATTTTATGAATGATAATCAAAAGATGATGGCTAAAAGGAGATATAAATGTCGTTTTCTTCATCAAAAGGATGAGTAGGATATAGTCAAGTCAAAAACAAAAAATAAAAAGAAAAAAAAAAGACAACAAATAATTCTCCTTAAATATATACACCGACTTTTATAATTTTGATAAATTGCAGCTAGGCAATGCTTCTCGCAAAAAAACCGTGGAAATTTTCCAACAAAACTTTAAGACAAATTATTTGGTCAGAACCCAACAACCACCAATGCTGTAGAACTATAGAAAAAAACCTCAACTCTAATAGTCCATATTTTGCGGATGAAAACACCAGTTGTTGTCCTGTTGCTGCACCGTTTGAAATCAAGTCAGAAAGTTACAATTTGTTTTTCTCTCCCTCTTCATCTCTCTCTCCTAGACCACCACCACTATCATCAACAACATTATCATTATCCAAAACTCCAACTTGTCTAAATTTACTGTTCCGCTGCTACCGCGAAGGCGAATATTTTTTGACGTTGTATATCTCCCGTGTGACAGCATTAAAAGTTTATTTTGTAATTGTATCTTCGTTCTTTTTTTTCTGGAACTATTTGTTACGGTGGTTTTTCTTTTCGTTTCATCGGGATGGTAGCTGCTTGCTTGCTGCTGGTTTATGTTTATGATACACTTGTACTTGCAAATTGTATGACCATCCATAATGCTTGTCTATTCTATTTGCTGTTGCTGCCACTGCCACTGTTGTTCATTGGTGGTCTGGCTGGCTGGCAGAGAAAAAAAATATCTGCATTAGCTACAAACGGAAATTATTTGGGAAGGATAGCCATACAACACTATAAAAGAACAAGAGGAACAGAAATACTTTTTCCATGGGAAGACCAAGACAACCACTTACAGAAGACCTCAAAGGGTCTTCGATCCTATGTCAAACATACTGTTCTTCATATAGAAGGTCAACAAGTCCTACTTTAGACTCCCATCAATTTTCCCAGAAGAAGATCTCTAGTGTTCTAATAACAGGCCCACAGGCCTTTCTTTAAAATACATATTTATATCAATCCAATTGGAGCTCCCATAAAATACCTTTTTGGGACCTTTTTATATACAGACCTACATACCATAAAAGAACTCAAGAACTTTCTTTAGAGGTCGTACATATATTTCTATTGATAAACTTCAGGTTGCTCCTTGTCCATATAGAGAATACCATCCTGCAAGTCCTCTTTCGGAAGGCTTCCTACTGATCTTGCTACAGAAGACCTTCAGGTACAGGTGGTAAATGAAACGTGGACATTTATAGACAATTCTTTGCAGGAATGAATATATAGGAAATTAAATACGAAATCGTTGCCATTTCGACCCCTGTGGAAAAGCCTTACGGTCTTCTGAAAGAAGGCCTTCCTTAAGAGGTCCTCCACGATTACTTTGACATGATCTCAAGACCTTTGCAAAATAGATTTCTATATCTTCCGTTAGATTGAGCTTCTGCACTTTTCAGAAAGATTTAGATAATCCTATAGCAGATTTCCAGAAAAGGCTTCTAAAATTTACCTATAGCAAATTTCAAGTTCTAGCTATTAAGATTTCCAGGGTTTCCCATTAAAGATCTGGAAGTCTCTAGGATTCTTCAGAACATCATATATATCATAAAGGATATCTCATAAAGGCCTCAAAGTTATCCTATATAAGATTTTCAGGTCTTCCTATAGACAATTTTCAGATTTCCTTTTACAGAGGACCACCATGTCTTCTATGAGGAGAACTTCAGATTTTTCATAGTAGCTCTTTGGACTCCTTATAAAAGGCGTCCAGATATCCTTACAAAAAACTTTCAAATCTTCTTAGATAAGACCATAAATTCTATTGAAGACCCCTACCCGGGTGTTCTCTATGGGAAGTATCTGAGTATCTTTACCAGAAGGGCCTCTATTTAAAAAAGGCGTCATATATCCTTACAAAAAACTTTCAATTTTCTTAGAGAAGACCATAAATTCTATTGAAGACCCCCTACCTGAGTGTTCTCTATTTGAAGTATCTGAGTATATTTAGCTGAAGAGCCTCTGTAAGAAGGCCTGAGTGTCTCCATAGGAAAGAACTGGAGCTCTTTTACAAGGTATCTGAGTGTCTACTATGGGAACATCTGGAGATCTTCTATAAGAAGACGTGGATGTCTTCTATAAGAAAAGTCTTCACCTTATAGAAGACCACTAGACCTCTATAGAAAACCTCTAGACACCAATAGAAGATTTCAAGGCCTTCTTATAGAATAGCCCTAGGGCTTCTTATAGAATACCTTCAGGTGTTCCCATAGAAGACACTCAGGTCTGTTATAGACGATCTCCAAATCTCCCAACGAAGACCTCCAGTTCTCCTCAAAAAGGACAGTCAGGTTTTCTTATAGAAACTTTCCACGTCTTCCCATAGAGATACTTAGGTATTATACTAGAAAACACTCTTTCCTTATTACAGAAGTCCTCCTGTAGAAGACACCCAGGTCTCCTTTTCAAAGACTTCTAGATGTTCTTATAGAGAAACCTAAGATTTTCTTATAGAAGTTTTTAGGTCTCCTTTCAAAAGGTCTTCTTCAGGTTTTCTTAGAAAAAAAAACTCAGTGTCTTCCTTTATAAGACCTGCAGATCTTCTTATCAAAGACCTCTTGAAGTTCTTATTAAAAGCCCTTTAGGTCTTCTTATAGAAGATCTTCAGGTCTTAGAGAAAACCTCCAGGTCTTATTAAAGAAGACTTTCAGGTTATCGTAGAGAGGACCTCCTCTTGTTATAGAAGACATCCAGATCTTCTGATGGATGATTTAATGGGCTTCCTATAAAAATACAGCCAGACCTTCTTAAAAAACCTCCAGGTCTTCTTATAGAAGAAATTCCAAATCTCCTTATAGAAAACCATTAGATCGTCTCACAGAAGACCTCCAGGTCTTCCTATAGAAGACCTCCAGGTCGTCCTATAGAAGACCTCCAGGTCGTCTTATAGAAGACCTCCAGGTCGTTATATAAAAGACCTCCAGGTCGTTTTATAAAAAACATCAGGCCTTTTATAGAAGACCTCCAGGTCTTCTAGTAGAAGACCTACAGGTCTTCTGTAGAAGACCTCCAGGTCTTCTTATAAAAACCTCCAGCTTTTCTTACAGAAGACCTCCAGGTCTTCTTATAGAAGACCTCTTAGAGAAGACCTCCAGGTTTTCTTATAGTTGACGATCAGGTCATCTTAGAGAAGACCTGTTTATAAAAGACATCCAGGCATTCTAATAGACGATATCCTAGTCTTCTTATGGAAGACCTCATAGTTGTCCTATAGAAGACCTCCTAGTCTTCTTCTAGACGACCTCAAGGACTGCTTCTTACAGAAGATTTCCTAGTCTTCTTATAGAAGATCTCCAGATCTTCTTATTGTAGATCTATGGATCTTCTTATAGAAGACCTCCAGGTCTTCTTATAAAAACCTCCAGCTTTTCTTACAGAAGACCTCCAGGTCTTCTAAGAGAAGACCTCCAGATCTTCTTGTAGAACACCTCCAGGTCTTTTTTGTAGAAGACCTCCAGGTCTTCTTGTAGAATACCTCCAGGTCTTCTTATAGAAGACCCCCAGGTCTTCTTAGAGAAGATCTCCTGATCTTTTTGTAGAAGACCTCCAGGTCTTCTTAGAGAAGACCTCCAGGTCTTCTTATAGAAGACCTCCAGGTCTTCTTATAGAAGACCTTCAGGTCTTCTTATAGATGACGATCAGGTCATCTTATAAAAGACCTCAAGCGTTCTTGTAGGAGACCGCAAGTCTTTTTATAGCAGACGTCAGGACTCTTTATAGAAGACCTCAGGCCGTTTTACAGAAAACCTCAGACCATTTTATCAAAAACCTCCAGGTCTTCCTAAAGAAGACCTAAGGCCTTCTTAAAGAAGAATTCATGCCTTCATTTAGAAACCCTTATAGAAGACCTGTTTATAGAAGACCTCAAGCGTTCTTGTAGGAGACCGCAAGCCTTTTTATAGCAGACGTCAGGACTCTTTATAGAAGACCTCCAGGTCTTCTTGTGGAAGACTCCCAGGTCTTCATGTAGAAGACCCCCAGGTCTTCTTAGAGAAGACCTCCAGGTCTTTTTTGAGAATACCCCAGGTCTTCTTAGAGAAGACCTCCAGATCTTCTTTTAGAAGACATCCAGGTCTTCTTATGGAAGACCCCAAGAAGAAGACCCCAGGTCTTCTTAGAGAAGACCCTCAGGTCTTCTTAGAGAAGACCTTCAGGTGTTCTTATAGAAGACCTCCAGATCTTTTTGTAGCAGACCTCCAGGTCTTCTTATTGAAGAACTGCAGGTCTTCTTATAGAAGGCCCCCAGGTCTTTTTTGAGAATACCCCCAGGTCTTCTTAGAGAAGACCTCCAGATCTTCTTTTACAAGACATCCAGGTCTTCTTATGGAAGACCCCCAGAAGAAGACCCCCAGGTCTTCTTAGAGAAGACCCTCAGGTCTTCTTAGAGAAGACCCTCAGGTCTTTTTATAGAAGACCCTCAGGTCTTTTAGAGAAGACCTTCAGGTGTTCTTATAGAAGACCTCCAGATCTTTTTGTAGCAGACCTCCAGGTCTTCTTATTGAAGAACTGCAGGTCTTCTTATAGAAGACCCCCAGGTCTTTTTTGAGAATACCCCCAGGCCTTCTTATAGAAGACCTCCAGGTCTCATTATAGCAGACCTCCAGGTCTCATTATAGAAGACCTCCAGGTCTTCTTGTAGAAGACCTCCAGGTCTTCTTAAAGAAGACTTCCAGGTCTTCTTAGAGAAGACTTCCAGGTCTTCTTATAGGAGACGATGAGTTCAGTTTAGAAAAGGCCTCCAGGTCTTCTTAGTGAAGACCTCCGGATCTTCTCGTAGAAGACTTCCAGGTCTTCTTATTGAAGTCCTCGAGGTCTTCTTATAGAAGTCCTCCAGGTCTTCTTATAGAAGACCTTCAGGCCTTCTAATAAAGAGCTCCAGGTCTTCTTGTAGGAGACCTCCAGGTCTTCTTGTAGGAGACATCCAGGTCTTCTTAAAGAAGACCTCCAGGTCTTCTTATAAAAGACCTCCAAGTCTTCTTATAGATGACGATCAGGTCATCTTATAGAAGACCTGTTTATAGAAGACCTCAAGCGTTCTTGTAGGAGACAGCAAGCCTTTTTATAGCAGACGTCAGGACTCTTTATAGAAGACCTCAGGCCTTCTAATAGAATACCTCAAGTCTTCTTATAGGAGGCCACAGCCCTTCATATATAAGAACTCAGGCCTTAATATAGAAGTCCTGAGACCTTCTTATAGAAGTCCTCAGGCCTTCATATAGACCTAAAGCCTTTTTGTAGGAGAAAACTTTCAGGCCTTCATACATAACACCTCAAGCCTTATTACAGAAGTCCTCAGACCCACTTATAGAAGACCTCAGGCCTTCTTTTAGAAGACCTCATGCCTTCTTATAGAAGTCCTCATGCCTTCGTATAGAAGACCTTATGCCTTCTTATCGAAGACATCTGGCCTTCATATAGAAGACCTTCCTACATTCAATTCGTCCCATAGAAGACCTTCAGATCTTTCTACATTCCTTCACATAATATACCTCCTTGAAAGGACCTCCAGATCTTTCTTTAGAACACTTCCAGCCTTCTTTTAAAATACAGAACTCCAAGTCCTGCTATAAAAGACCTCCAAATCTTCCTAAAGGACACATCCAGGCCTTCATATAGAAGACCATTCGGTCTTCGTACAGTAGACCTCCTAGAGAACTCCTTCTGGTCTTCCTATAGAATAACTCCTGGTCTTTCTACAGAAAATCTGCATGTCTTCTTATAAAATTTCCCCTGTTTTCATATAAAAGACCCCCGGTTTTCTTATGGAAGGCCACCTTCCATAGAAAACCTTTAAGTACGCCTATAGTAGACGTGGAAGTCCTATTGAAGATATCCTGTCTTCCATATAATAAACTTTCATGAATTCCTAGGAAAAACCAACCTCCTCGTCTTCCAAGAAACGACCTTCAGGTCCCTCAGGACAGACTTCAAAGTCTTCCCGGATTAAACCTCTAATTCTTCCTGGAAAATATTGGTGTGTCCTAGAGATTAATTGTTCCCGGAATTCTATAGAATATGTGACACCGGTTGGGGTCTTCTATGGCTGACTCCTTTAGGTGCCTTTTATCGAATAGATTAGATGACCCCTGTATGGGTCTTCCATAGAATTGATGACCCCTGTAGGGTTCATCTATAGAATAGACGACCTCTTGGTCTTTTCGTGCCATTTTAGGTATCCTACCCCTCTTCTCAAATCACAACAAGTTGTTAATATTTTCAATGACATTATAATTTTACACGTTTCATGACCAGACTAGACGACGTCAATGGATGCATCATAATTTTTGTTTGCTCCGCTTGGCAAACGAAGTTTGTGTCTTTTCCAATTGACGTTTGCTTTTCTTGCCTTTCGATAGCGGAAAAAGTTGTTCAAAACTCTGTAAAATGTCAGCCAATCTAAAGGAAGAAGGTTGTCGAAGACATTTGGTATCGTCATCATCATTTTCTTTGTGGTATAATATTAACATTTCAATAGAAGCTCAATAAGTTTTACAGGACCAAGCTTTAGGTATGCGGGGGTGTGTGTGAGTGTTTATCACCAACATCGATTCTATGTAAACATGTCCCGTGACAATTTCAAGATTTAGCTATCAAAACGATCATCAACAGAAGGAAAGGGAAATGTTGGCGAAATATTGAAAAACCACCAAAAAACAGTTTGGGTGCTGTTGCTTTTCATTAGTGTTGAAGTTGTTGTTGTTGTGGATTTTCAATATTTTCAACAGATTATATTACAAAGAAGAAAAGAAGCATGGTTGGATGTTGTTGTTGCATGCAACATGAAAATTATATTGAATTTTTGTTCATTAGTATTAGTCACACAGGCAGATAGTGAGTGAAGACAGAGGACTGTTATGTGGGTTTGCCTGTTGGTGTTGGTAATTCTTTGAACACTGTAATCGTGTCTGCATTTCCTGTTTCCGTTTTTCTGTATTTTTTGTTTGTTGCCTAACCAGTAGCTTGGCTATATGGCGTGCATAACTAATATTATTATCAATCAGCAACGGGTCTTTTTCAAGTACTTTCCTGGCTTGACTTGACTGGTTGGCTGACTTTTTGTCATTTTATTTTCCCTGATTCATTTCAATTGATTTGCTTTTTGTATGAAGTTTTTTATTCTTTTTTTCTGCATTTTTTTATTTAAGCTTTAACTTTGTCCTTGGCTTTGTTAGGTGATTCACTTGTAAAGGTCCTTTTGTAATCCTGTTTCCATTCCCTTGATTTGATATCGTTGTTGTTATTGGGAACTTTTTTGTTATAATAAATGGTCTGATAATAACATACATTTTTATAAGTTAAACAACTTGTTTTCTTCAATACTTATTTTTATTGTTCGCTGGCTGTCTTTGTTGCCCGAATGAGTTTGAATGATTCCTTTTCTTGTGTTCGACAAACTTTTCGATATAACTTATGAGACGCTATTCAATTATATTTTTTTTTTCATCTGACATTCAGCATGAATTAAATCAGGGGGTTCTTTTGTCAATAAGATGGCAGGTGGTTAGCTTTGATTCAGGTTTTGTGAGGGGCGAAGGGGAAGATGACAGTAACGGTATTATGTGCTAAGAAAAGATTTCACCTGAAAATGGTTTTCTATGTAAATGATATAACGTTTTTTAATTGAAATCAATAATTGAAAATAAAATAAAATAAAATTAAATATAAAACATAAAACATAAAATATAGAATATAAAAATATAAATATAAAATATAAAATATAAAATATAAAATATAAAATATAAAATATAATAATAAAAATATAAAATATAAAATATAAAATATAAATATAAAATATAAAATATAAAATATAAAATATAAAATATAAAATATAAAATATAAAATATAAAATATAAAATATAAAATATAAAATATAAAATATAAAATATAAAATATAAAATATAAAATATAAAATATAAAATATAAAATATAAAATATAAAAATATAAAATATAAAATATAAAATATAAAATATAAAATATAAAATATAAAATATAAAATATAAAATATAAAATATAAAATATAAAATATAAAATATAAAATATAAAATATAAAATATAAAATATAAAATATAAAATATAAAATATAAAATATAAAATATAAAATATAAAATATAAAATATAAAATATAAAAATATAAAATATAAAATATAAAATATAAAATATAAAATATAAAATATAAAATATAAAATATAAATATAAAATATAAAATATAAAATATAAAATATAAAATATAAAATATAAAATATAAAATATAAAATATAAAATATAAAATATAAAATATAAAATATAAAATATAAAATATAAAATATAAAATATAAAATATAAAATATAAAATATAAAATATAAAATATAAAATATAAAATATAAAATATAAAATATAAAATATAAAATATAAAATATAAAATATAAAATATAAAATATAAAATATAAAATATAAAATATAAAATATAAAATATAAAATATAAAATATAAAATATAAAATATAAAATATAAAATATAAAATATAAAATATAAAATATAAAATATAAAATATAAAATATAAAATATAAAATATAAAATATAAAATATAAAATATAAAATATAAAATATAAAATATAAAATATAAAATATAAAATATAAAATATAAAATATAAAATATAAAATATAAAATATAAAATATAAAATATAAAATATAAAATATAAAATATAAAATATAAAATATAAAATATAAAATATAAAATATAAAATATAAAATATAAAATATAAAATATAAAATATAAAATATAAAATATAAAATATAAAATATAAAATATAAAATATAAAATATAAAATATAAAATATAAAATATAAAATATAATAAAATATAAAATATAAAATATAAAATATAAAATATAAAATATAAAATATAAAATATAAAATATAAAATATAAAATATAAAATATAAAATATAAAATATAAAATATAAAATATAAAATATAAAATATAAAATATCTATATATATAAAATTGAAATTTGTTTGTCCTGTCTGTTTGTTTGTTTGTTTGTGCCTTATAGACTCGAAAACCGCTAAACAGATCTTACTGAAATGTTTAGGGTACATTGCTACATGGCCTGGAATGAAAATAGGCTATATCATTTTTTGAAATTTCGCGTTGATCTGGAGATATAGCATCAAAACCGGAGGTACCTCCAAAAAATTTAGATTTTGTATGCAAATATCTTTAGAACTGTTACAGATACAATCTCCAAATTTTGTATGCGTGACGGAGTTTGATGTAGAAATAAATTTACCAAATTATATTCAAATCGGTTCAGATTTGGATATAGCTCCCACATACATATATTTTCGGCCGATTTCCTTATTTTATGTACCAAACATGCTATTTATGTCCAATTTCGATGAAATTTGGAATGTATGACGGAACTTGGTCTGGAAATAAACGTGCCAATTTATATCAAAATCGGTTCAGATTTGGATATAGCTCCCATACACATATATTTTCGGCCGACTTGCTTATTTTATGCACCAAACACGCTATATATGTCCAATTACGCTGAAATTTTGAATTTCTCACGGAATTTGTTCTAGAAATAAATGTGCCAGATTATATTGACATTGATTCAGATTTGGATATAGCTCCCATACACATATATTTTCGGCCGATTTCCTTATTTTATGCACTAAACACGCTATATATGTCCAATTTCGCTGAAATTTGGAGGGTCTCACGGAATTTGTTCTAGAAATAAACGTGCTACATTATATAGATATCGGTTCAGATTTGAATATAGCTCCCATATATATTTTCGCCGATTTCCTGTATTTTATGCACCAAGCACGCTATATATGTCCAATTTCGCTGAAATTTGAAATGTGTAACGGAATTTGGTCTAGACATAAATGTGCGGAATTTTATCGAAATCGGTTCAGATTTGTATATAGCTCCCATGTATATGTTCGGCCGATTTTACGCGTTTGATGCACCAAACACGCTATATACGTCCAATTTCGCTGAAATTTGGAATGTGTAACGGAATTTGGTCTAGGCATAAATGTGCTGAATTATATCGAAAACGGTTCAGATTTGGATATAGCTCCAATATATATTTTCGGCCGATTTTCCACATTTTATGCACCAAACACGCTGTATATGTTCAATTTCGCTGAAATTTGTAGGGTCTGACGGAATTTGTTCCAGAAATAAATGTGCTAACTTATATAGAGATCGGTTCAGATTTGAATATAGCTCCCATATATATTTTCGGCCGATTTTCTGTAGTTTATGCACCAAGCACGCTATATATGTCCAATTTCGCTGAAATTTGGAATGTGTAACAGAACTTGGTCTAGAAATAAATGTGCCAAATTATATCGAAATCGGTTCAGATTTGGATATAGCTCCTGTATATATTTTCGGCCGATTTCCTGTATTTTATGAACCAAACTCGCTATTAATGTCCAATTTCTGTGAAATTTGGAATGCGTAACGGGATTTGGTCTAGACATAAATGTGCCAAATCATTTCGAAATTGTTCAGATATAAATATAAAATATAAAATATAAAATATAAAATATAAAATATAAAATATAAAATATAAAATATAAAATATAAAATATAAAATATAAAATATAAAATATAAAATATAAAATATAAAATATAAAATATAAAATATAAAATATAAAATATAAAATATAAAATATAAAATATAAAATATAAAATATAAAATATAAAATATAAAATATAAAATATAAAATATAAAATATAAAATATAAAATATAAAATATAAAATATAAAATATAAAATATAAAATATAAAATATAAAATATAAAATATAAAATATAAAATATAAAATATAAAATATAAAATATAAAAATAAAATATAAAATATAAAATATAAAATATAAAATATAAAATATAAAATATAAAATATAAAATATAAAATATAAAATATAAAATATAAAATATAAAATATAAAATATAAAATATAAAATATAAAATATAAAATATAAAATATAAAATATAAAATATAAAATATAAAATATAAAATATAAAATATAAAATATAAAATATAAAATATAAAATATAAAATATAAAATATAAAATATAAAATATAAAATATAAAATATAAAATATAAAATATAAAATATAAAATATAAAATATAAAATATAAAATATAAAATATAAAATATAAAATATAAAATATAAAATATAAAATATAAAATATAAAATATAAAATAAAAATATAAAATATAAAATATAAAATATAAAATATAAAATATAAAATATAAAATATAAAATATAAAATATAAAATATAAAATATAAAATATAAAATATAAAATATAAAATATAAAATATAAAATATAAATATAAAATATAAAATATAAAATATAAAATATAAAATATAAAATATAAAATATAAAATATAAAATATAAAATATAAAATATAAAATATAAAATATAAAATATAAAATATAAAATATAAAATATAAAATATAAAATATAAAATATAAAATATAAAATATAAAATATAAATATAAAATATAAAATATAAAATATAAAATATAAAATATAAAATATAAAATATAAAATATAAAATATAAAATATAAAATATAAAATATAAAATATAAAATATAAATATAAAATATAAAATATAAAATATAAAATATAAAATATAAAATATAAAATATAAAATATAAAATATAAAATATAAAATATAAAATATAAAATATAAAATATAAAATATAAAATATAAAATATAAAATATAAAATATAAAATATAAAATATAAAATATAAAATATAAAATATAAAATATAAAATATAAAATATAAAATATAAAATATAAAATATAAAATATAAAATATAAAATATAAAATATAAAATATAAAATATAAAATATAAATATAAAATATAAAATATAAAATATAAAATATAAAATATAAAATATAAAATATAAAATATAAAATATAAAATATAAAATATAAAATATAAAATATAAAATATAAAATATAAAATATAAAATATAAAATATAAAATATAAAATATAAAATATAAAATATAAAATATAAAATATAAAATATAAAATATAAAATATAAAATATAAAATATAAAATATAAAATATAAAATATAAAATATAAAATATAAAATATAAAATATAAAATATAAAATATAAAATATAAAATATAAAATATAAAATATATAAATATAAAATATAAAATATAAAATATAAAATATAAAATATAAAATATAAAATATAAAATATAAAATATAAAATATAAAATATAAAATATAAAATATAAAATATAAAATATAAAATATAAAATATAAAATATAAAATATAAAATATAAAATATAAAATATAAAATATAAAATATAAAATATAAAATATAAAATATAAAATATAAAATATAAAATATAAAATATAAAATATAAAATATAAAATATAAAATATAAAATATAAAATAAAATATAAAATATAAAATATAAAATATAAAATATAAAATATAAAATATAAAATATAAAATATAAAATATAAAATATAAAATATAAAATATAAAATATAAAATATAAAATATAAAATATAAAATATAAAATATAAAATATAAAATATAAAATATAAAATATAAAATATAAAATATAAAATATAAAATATAAAATATAAAATATAAAATATAAAATATAAAATATAAAATATAAAATATAAAATATAAAATATAAAATATAAAATATAAAATATAAAATATCTATATATATAAAATTGAAATTTGTTTGTCTGTCTGTTTGTTTGTTTGTTTGTGCCTTATAGACTCGAAAACCGCTAAACAGATCTTACTGAAATGTTTAGGGTACATTGCTACATGGCCTGGAATGAAAATAGGCTATATCATTTTTTGAAATTTCGCGTTGATCTGGAGATATAGCATCAAAACCGGAGGTACCTCCAAAAAATTTAGATTTTGTATGCAAATATCTTTAGAACTGTTACAGATACAATCTCCAAATTTTGTATGCGTGACGGAGTTTGATGTAGAAATAAATTTACCAAATTATATTCAAATCGGTTCAGATTTGGATATAGCTCCCACATACATATATTTTCGGCCGATTTCCTTATTTTATGTACCAAACATGCTATTTATGTCCAATTTCGATGAAATTTGGAATGTATGACGGAACTTGGTCTGGAAATAAACGTGCCAATTTATATCAAAATCGGTTCAGATTTGGATATAGCTCCCATACACATATATTTTCGGCCGACTTGCTTATTTTATGCACCAAACACGCTATATATGTCCAATTACGCTGAAATTTTGAATTTCTCACGGAATTTGTTCTAGAAATAAATGTGCCAGATTATATTGACATTGATTCAGATTTGGATATAGCTCCCATACACATATATTTTCGGCCGATTTCCTTATTTTATGCACTAAACACGCTATATATGTCCAATTTCGCTGAAATTTGGAGGGTCTCACGGAATTTGTTCTAGAAATAAACGTGCTACATTATATAGATATCGGTTCAGATTTGAATATAGCTCCCATATATATTTTCGCCGATTTCCTGTATTTTATGCACCAAGCACGCTATATATGTCCAATTTCGCTGAAATTTGAAATGTGTAACGGAATTTGGTCTAGACATAAATGTGCGGAATTTTATCGAAATCGGTTCAGATTTGGATATAGCTCCCATGTATATGTTCGGCCGATTTTACGCGTTTGATGCACCAAACACGCTATATACGTCCAATTTCGCTGAAATTTGGAATGTGTAACGGAATTTGGTCTAGGCATAAATGTGCTGAATTATATCGAAAACGGTTCAGATTTGGATATAGCTCCAATATATATTTTCGGCCGATTTTCCACATTTTATGCACCAAACACGCTGTATATGTTCAATTTCGCTGAAATTTGTAGGGTCTGACGGAATTTGTTCCAGAAATAAATGTGCTAACTTATATAGAGATCGGTTCAGATTTGAATATAGCTCCCATATATATTTTCGGCCGATTTTCTGTAGTTTATGCACCAAGCACGCTATATATGTCCAATTTCGCTGAAATTTGGAATGTGTAACAGAACTTGGTCTAGAAATAAATGTGCCAAATTATATCGAAATCGGTTCAGATTTGGATATAGCTCCTGTATATATTTTCGGCCGATTTCCTGTATTTTATGAACCAAACTCGCTATTAATGTCCAATTTCTGTGAAATTTGGAATGCGTAACGGGATTTGGTCTAGACATAAATGTGCCAAATCATTTCGAAATTGGTTCAGATTTGGATGTTGCTCCCATCTATATTTTAGGCCGATTTTCTGTATTTGATGCTCTAAACACGCTATATGTGTCCAATGTCGCTGAAATTTGGGATGTCTGACGGAATTTGTTCTAAATATAAATGTGCCGAATTCTATCGAGACCGGTTCAGATTTGGACACACTACATATGTCCAATTTCACTGAAATTAGGAAAGCGTGACGCAATTCGTTCTAGAAATAAATGGGACAAATTATACCGAAATCGATTCAGATTAGAATATAGCTCCCATATATATTTTCGTTTGATTTTCCGTATTTTATGCACAAAATGTGAATGTAAGACGGGATTTGGTCTAAAAATAAATATGACAAATTATATCGAGAGCGGTTCATATATATAGGAATATAGCTACCCATATATATTTTCGGTCGATTTAATGTTTTTGTTACGTATGTTCAATTTCAATGAAATTTTGAAGACTTAGCAGTCAGTAAAAGTCATCATTATTTACAGAAGTACTTATAGTTGGGAAGGAATTGACCAAGGCTGTTAAGTATCATATCTTTGAGAGACTTCTTAAGATTTATGTTTTATTATGGTATATCTAAACCATTAGGAATACTTATAGGCGGAAAGGCTTTCGAAGGAGTGTTACCTCCTGAAAATTAAAAAAATATCATAGTAGCTCCATAAAAACCCTGAATAGGTATATAACTCCTTCATATCTCCTATACTTATTCGTTAAAATATTAAAAACGTTAATATAATTATGGCACGTTAATATAATTATGGCATTCCATTTTATTTTATCGTAGTCGTGGCAGCAAAGCGCGCCGGGTTCAGCTAGTAAAATATAAAATATAAAATATAAAATATAAAATATAAAATATAAAATATAAAATATAAAATATAAAATATAAAATATAAAATATAAAATATAAAATATAAAATATAAATATAAAATATAAAATATAAAATATAAAATATAAAATATAAAATATAAAATATAAAATATAAAATATAAAATATAAAATATAAAATATAAAATATAAAATATAAAATATAAAATATAAAATATAAAATATAAAATATAAAATATAAAATATAAAATATAAAATATAAAATATAAAATATAAAATATAAAATATAAAATATAAAATATAAAATATAAAATATAAAATATAAAATATAAAATATAAAATATAAAATATAAAATATAAAATATAAAATATAAAATATAAAATATAAAATATAAAATATAAAATATAAAATATAAAATATAAAATATAAAATATAAAATATAAAATATAAAATATAAAATATAAAATATAAAATATAAAATATAAAATATAAAATATAAAATATAAAATATAAAATATAAAATATAAAATATAAAATATAAAATATAAAATATAAAATATAAAATATAAAATATAAAATATAAAATATAAAATATAAAATATAAAATATAAAATATAAAATATAAAATATAAAATATAAAATATAAAATATAAAATATAAAATATAAAATATAAAATATAAAATATAAAATATAAAATATAAAATATAAAATATAAAATATAAAATATAAAATATAAAATATAAAATATAAAATATAAAATATAAAATATAAAATATAAAATATAAAATATAAAATATAAAATATAAAATATAAAATATAAAATATAAAATATAAAATATAAAATATAAAATATAAAATATAAAATATAAAATATAAAATATAAAATATAAAATATAAAATATAAAATATAAAATATAAAATATAAAATATAAAATATAAAATATAAAATATAAAATATAAAATATAAAATATAAAATATAAAATATAAAATATAAAATATAAAATATAAAATATAAAATATAAAATATAAAATATAAAATATAAAATATTAAATATAAAATATAAAATATAAAATATAAAATATAAAATATAAAATATAAAATATAAAATATAAAATATAAAATATAAAATATAAAATATAAAATATAAAATATAAAATATAAAATATAAAATATAAAATATAAAATATAAAATATAAAATATAAAATATAAAATATAAAATATAAAATATAAAATATAAAATATAAAATATAAAATATAAAATATAAAATATAAAATATAAAATATAAAATATAAAATATAAAATATAAAATATAAAATATAAAATATAAAATATAAAATATAAAATATAAAATATAAAATATAAAATATAAAATATAAAATATAAAATATAAAATATAAAATATAAAATATAAAATATAAAATATAAAATATAAAATATAAAATATAAAATATAAAATATAAAATATAAAATATAAAATATAAAATATAAAATATAAAATATAAAATATAAAATATAAAATATAAAATATAAAATATAAAATATAAAATATAAAATATAAAATATAAAATATAAAATATAAAATATAAAATATAAAATATAAAATATAAAATATAAAATATAAAATATAAAATATAAAATATAAAATATAAAATATAAAATATAAAATATAAAATATAAAATATAAAATATAAAATATAAAATATAAAATATAAAATATAAAATATAAAATATAAAATATAAAATATAAAATATAAAATATAAAATATAAAATATAAAATATAAAATATAAAATATAAAATATAAAATATAAAATATAAAATATAAAATATAAAATATAAAATATAAAATATAAAATATAAAATATAAAATATAAAATATAAAATATAAAATATAAAATATAAAATATAAAATATAAAATATAAAATATAAAATATAAAATATAAAATATAAAATATAAAATATAAAATATAAAATATAAAATATAAAATATAAAATATAAAATATAAAATATAAAATATAAAATATAAAATATAAAATATAAAATATAAAATATAAAATATAAAATATAAAATATAAAATATAAAATATAAAATATAAAATATAAAATATAAAATATAAAATATAAAATATAAAATATAAAATATAAAATATAAAATATAAAATATAAAATATAAAATATAAAATATAAAATATAAAATATAAAATATAAAATATAAAATATAAAATATAAAATATAAAATATAAAATATAAAATATAAAATATAAAATATAAAATATAAAATATAAAATATAAAATATAAAATATAAAATATAAAATATAAAATATAAAATATAAAATATAAAATATAAAATATAAAATATAAAATATAAAATATAAAATATAAAATATAAAATATAAAATATAAAATATAAAATATAAAATATAAAATATAAAATATAAAATATAAAATATAAAATATAAAATATAAAATATAAAATATAAAATATAAAATATAAAATATAAAATATAAAATATAAAATATAAAATATAAAATATAAAATATAAAATATAAAATATAAAATATAAAATATAAAATATAAAATATAAAATATAAAATATAAAATATAAAATATAAAATATAAAATATAAAATATAAAATATAAAATATAAAATATAAAATATAAAATATAAAATATAAAATATAAAATATAAAATATAAAATATAAAATATAAAATATAAAATATAAAATATAAAATATAAAATATAAAATATAAAATATAAAATATAAAATATAAAATATAAAATATAAAATATAAAATATAAAATATAAAATATAAAATATAAAATATAAAATATAAAATATAAAATATAAAATATAAAATATAAAATATAAAATATAAAATATAAAATATAAAATATAAAATATAAAATATAAAATATAAAATATAAAATATAAAATATAAAATATAAAATATAAAATATAAAATATAAAATATAAAATATAAAATATAAAATATAAAATATAAAATATAAAATATAAAATATAAAATATAAAATATAAAATATAAAATATAAAATATAAAATATAAAATATAAAATATAAAATATAAAATATAAAATATAAAATATAAAATATAAAATATAAAATATAAAATATAAAATATAAAATATAAAATATAAAATATAAAATATAAAATATAAAATATAAAATATAAAATATAAAATATAAAATATAAAATATAAAATATAAAATATAAAATATAAAATATAAAATATAAAATATAAAATATAAAATATAAAATATAAAATATAAAATATAAAATATAAAATATAAAATATAAAATATAAAATATAAAATATAAAATATAAAATATAAAATATAAAATATAAAATATAAAATATAAAATATAAAATATAAAATATAAAATATAAAATATAAAATATAAAATATAAAATATAAAATATAAAATATAAAATATAAAATATAAAATATAAAATATAAAATATAAAATATAAAATATAAAATATAAAATATAAAATATAAAATATAAAATATAAAATATAAAATATAAAATATAAAATATAAAATATAAAATATAAAATATAAAATATAAAATATAAAATATAAAATATAAAATATAAAATATAAAATATAAAATATAAAATATAAAATATAAAATATAAAATATAAAATATAAAATATAAAATATAAAATATAAAATATAAAATATAAAATATAAAATATAAAATATAAAATATAAAATATAAAATATAAAATATAAAATATAAAATATAAAATATAAAATATAAAATATAAAATATAAAATATAAAATATAAAATATAAAATATAAAATATAAAATATAAAATATAAAATATAAAATATAAAATATAAAATATAAAATATAAAATATAAAATATAAAATATAAAATATAAAATATAAAATATAAAATATAAAATATAAAATATAAAATATAAAATATAAAATATAAAATATAAAATATAAAATATAAAATATAAAATATAAAATATAAAATATAAAATATAAAATATAAAATATAAAATATAAAATATAAAATATAAAATATAAAATATAAAATATAAAATATAAAATATAAAATATAAAATATAAAATATAAAATATAAAATATAAAATATAAAATATAAAATATAAAATATAAAATATAAAATATAAAATATAAAATATAAAATATAAAATATAAAATATAAAATATAAAATATAAAATATAAAATATAAAATATAAAATATAAAATATAAAATATAAAATATAAAATATAAAATATAAAATATAAAATATAAAATATAAAATATAAAATATAAAATATAAAATATAAAATATAAAATATAAAATATAAAATATAAAATATAAAATATAAAATATAAAATATAAAATATAAAATATAAAATATAAAATATAAAATATAAAATATAAAATATAAAATATAAAATATAAAATATAAAATATAAAATATAAAATATAAAATATAAAATATAAAATATAAAATATAAAATATAAAATATAAAATATAAAATATAAAATATAAAATATAAAATATAAAATATAAAATATAAAATATAAAATATAAAATATAAAATATAAAATATAAAATATAAAATATAAAATATAAAATATAAAATATAAAATATAAAATATAAAATATAAAATATAAAATATAAAATATAAAATATAAAATATAAAATATAAAATATAAAATATAAAATATAAAATATAAAATATAAAATATAAAATATAAAATATAAAATATAAAATATAAAATATAAAATATAAAATATAAAATATAAAATATAAAATATAAAATATAAAATATAAAATATAAAATATAAAATATAAAATATAAAATATAAAATATAAAATATAAAATATAAAATATAAAATATAAAATATAAAATATAAAATATAAAATATAAAATATAAAATATAAAATATAAAATATAAAATATAAAATATAAAATATAAAATATAAAATATAAAATATAAAATATAAAATATAAAATATAAAATATAAAATATAAAATATAAAATATAAAATATAAAATATAAAATATAAAATATAAAATATAAAATATAAAATATAAAATATAAAATATAAAATATAAAATATAAAATATAAAATATAAAATATAAAATATAAAATATAAAATATAAAATATAAAATATAAAATATAAAATATAAAATATAAAATATAAAATATAAAATATAAAATATAAAATATAAAATATAAAATATAAAATATAAAATATAAAATATAAAATATAAAATATAAAATATAAAATATAAAATATAAAATATAAAATATAAAATATAAAATATAAAATATAAAATATAAAATATAAAATATAAAATATAAAATATAAAATATAAAATATAAAATATAAAATATAAAATATAAAATATAAAATATAAAATATAAAATATAAAATATAAAATATAAAATATAAAATATAAAATATAAAATATAAAATATAAAATATAAAATATAAAATATAAAATATAAAATATAAAATATAAAATATAAAATATAAAATATAAAATATAAAATATAAAATATAAAATATAAAATATAAAATATAAAATATAAAATATAAAATATAAAATATAAAATATAAAATATAAAATATAAAATATAAAATATAAAATATAAAATATAAAATATAAAATATAAAATATAAAATATAAAATATAAAATATAAAATATAAAATATAAAATATAAAATATAAAATATAAAATATAAAATATAAAATATAAAATATAAAATATAAAATATAAAATATAAAATATAAAATATAAAATATAAAATATAAAATATAAAATATAAAATATAAAATATAAAATATAAAATATAAAATATAAAATATAAAATATAAAATATAAAATATAAAATATAAAATATAAAATATAAAATATAAAATATAAAATATAAAATATAAAATATAAAATATAAAATATAAAATATAAAATATAAAATATAAAATATAAAATATAAAATATAAAATATAAAATATAAAATATAAAATATAAAATATAAAATATAAAATATAAAATATAAAATATAAAATATAAAATATAAAATATAAAATATAAAATATAAAATATAAAATATAAAATATAAAATATAAAATATAAAATATAAAATATAAAATATAAAATATAAAATATAAAATATAAAATATAAAATATAAAATATAAAATATAAAATATAAAATATAAAATATAAAATATAAAATATAAAATATAAAATATAAAATATAAAATATAAAATATAAAATATAAAATATAAAATATAAAATATAAAATATAAAATATAAAATATAAAATATAAAATATAAAATATAAAATATAAAATATAAAATATAAAATATAAAATATAAAATATAAAATATAAAATATAAAATATAAAATATAAAATATAAAATATAAAATATAAAATATAAAATATAAAATATAAAATATAAAATATAAAATATAAAATATAAAATATAAAATATAAAATATAAAATATAAAATATAAAATATAAAATATAAAATATAAAATATAAAATATAAAATATAAAATATAAAATATAAAATATAAAATATAAAATATAAAATATAAAATATAAAATATAAAATATAAAATATAAAATATAAAATATAAAATATAAAATATAAAATATAAAATATAAAATATAAAATATAAAATATAAAATATAAAATATAAAATATAAAATATAAAATATAAAATATAAAATATAAAATATAAAATATAAAATATAAAATATAAAATATAAAATATAAAATATAAAATATAAAATATAAAATATAAAATATAAAATATAAAATATAAAATATAAAATATAAAATATAAAATATAAAATATAAAATATAAAATATAAAATATAAAATATAAAATATAAAATATAAAATATAAAATATAAAATATAAAATATAAAATATAAAATATAAAATATAAAATATAAAATATAAAATATAAAATATAAAATATAAAATATAAAATATAAAATATAAAATATAAAATATAAAATATAAAATATAAAATATAAAATATAAAATATAAAATATAAAATATAAAATATAAAATATAAAATATAAAATATAAAATATAAAATATAAAATATAAAATATAAAATATAAAATATAAAATATAAAATATAAAATATAAAATATAAAATATAAAATATAAAATATAAAATATAAAATATAAAATATAAAATATAAAATATAAAATATAAAATATAAAATATAAAATATAAAATATAAAATATAAAATATAAAATATAAAATATAAAATATAAAATATAAAATATAAAATATAAAATATAAAATATAAAATATAAAATATAAAATATAAAATATAAAATATAAAATATAAAATATAAAATATAAAATATAAAATATAAAATATAAAATATAAAATATAAAATATAAAATATAAAATATAAAATATAAAATATAAAATATAAAATATAAAATATAAAATATAAAATATAAAATATAAAATATAAAATATAAAATATAAAATATAAAATATAAAATATAAAATATAAAATATAAAATATAAAATATAAAATATAAAATATAAAATATAAAATATAAAATATAAAATATAAAATATAAAATATAAAATATAAAATATAAAATATAAAATATAAAATATAAAATATAAAATATAAAATATAAAATATAAAATATAAAATATAAAATATAAAATATAAAATATAAAATATAAAATATAAAATATAAAATATAAAATATAAAATATAAAATATAAAATATAAAATATAAAATATAAAATATAAAATATAAAATATAAAATATAAAATATAAAATATAAAATATAAAATATAAAATATAAAATATAAAATATAAAATATAAAATATAAAATATAAAATATAAAATATAAAATATAAAATATAAAATATAAAATATAAAATATAAAATATAAAATATAAAATATAAAATATAAAATATAAAATATAAAATATAAAATATAAAATATAAAATATAAAATATAAAATATAAAATATAAAATATAAAATATAAAATATAAAATATAAAATATAAAATATAAAATATAAAATATAAAATATAAAATATAAAATATAAAATATAAAATATAAAATATAAAATATAAAATATAAAATATAAAATATAAAATATAAAATATAAAATATAAAATATAAAATATAAAATATAAAATATAAAATATAAAATATAAAATATAAAATATAAAATATAAAATATAAAATATAAAATATAAAATATAAAATATAAAATATAAAATATAAAATATAAAATATAAAATATAAAATATAAAATATAAAATATAAAATATAAAATATAAAATATAAAATATAAAATATAAAATATAAAATATAAAATATAAAATATAAAATATAAAATATAAAATATAAAATATAAAATATAAAATATAAAATATAAAATATAAAATATAAAATATAAAATATAAAATATAAAATATAAAATATAAAATATAAAATATAAAATATAAAATATAAAATATAAAATATAAAATATAAAATATAAAATATAAAATATAAAATATAAAATATAAAATATAAAATATAAAATATAAAATATAAAATATAAAATATAAAATATAAAATATAAAATATAAAATATAAAATATAAAATATAAAATATAAAATATAAAATATAAAATATAAAATATAAAATATAAAATATAAAATATAAAATATAAAATATAAAATATAAAATATAAAATATAAAATATAAAATATAAAATATAAAATATAAAATATAAAATATAAAATATAAAATATAAAATATAAAATATAAAATATAAAATATAAAATATAAAATATAAAATATAAAATATAAAATATAAAATATAAAATATAAAATATAAAATATAAAATATAAAATATAAAATATAAAATATAAAATATAAAATATAAAATATAAAATATAAAATATAAAATATAAAATATAAAATATAAAATATAAAATATAAAATATAAAATATAAAATATAAAATATAAAATATAAAATATAAAATATAAAATATAAAATATAAAATATAAAATATAAAATATAAAATATAAAATATAAAATATAATATATAAAATATAAAATATAAAATATAAAATATAAAATATAAAATATAAAATATAAAATATAAAATATAAAATATAAAATATAAAATATAAAATATAAAATATAAAATATAAAATATAAAATATAAAATATAAAATATAAAATATAAAATATAAAATATAAAATATAAAATATAAAATATAAAATATAAAATATAAAATATAAAATATAAAATATAAAATATAAAATATAAAATATAAAATATAAAATATAAAATATAAAATATAAAATATAAAATATAAATTATAAAATATAAAATATAAAATATAAAATATAAAATATAAAATATAAAATATAAAATATAAAATATAAAATATAAAATATAAAATATAAAATATAAAATATAAAATATAAAATATAAAATATAAAATATAAAATATAAAATATAAAATATAAAATATAAAATATAAAATATAAAATATAAAATATAAAATATAAAATATAAAATATAAAATATAAAATATAAAATATAAAATATAAAATATAAAATATAAAATATAAAATATAAAATATAAAATATAAAATATAAAATATAAAATATAAAATATAAAATATAAAATATAAAATATAAAATATAAAATATAAAATATAAAATATAAAATATAAAATATAAAATATAAAATATAAAATATAAAATATAAAATATAAAATATAAAATATAAAATATAAAATATAAATTATAAAATATAAAATATAAAATATAAAAATATGTATCACAATATTCTTTTAACATTTTAATATTGGCCAAACTTCAAACGCGCCAAGTATACAGAAATAAATCCTTTAATAACCCATTCAGTACGCCAACTTATGGTCATTAAATGGTATTACACAAGTAATATATTGAAATTGTTCCAAACTAAAACATTATAAACAAAATTTTAAGCACCCGAAAATTAATGTTCCACACCTAACGCCCAACACCAAAACACTTAAAAGCCCTCAAGCGTATTTTTAATAACAGCATTGCGTGTTTATTAAAAAAACATGTAAATACCAAAAATTCATAACATTTTCAGCACTTCAAAAGTAAAACGAAAAAACACTTGTTGTTGGCAACAGTGTTTAAAATCCATGCCAAAACAAATAAACAAACAAAAGCTGGCGAACAGAACAAACATAACGAACATTTTGCATAGCTTTTGTTGGTGTCAAGAGCGCGAATGAACGGATTCCAGGGAAATGGCGCTGCTGCTAAATAGTGTCAACAAAGCCTTAGGCGAAGCAAAGAATCAACTTACTACATACCAGCTAACCAGTCACACATCAAGCCTTGCATTTGACCATTGAGCAATTTCAGTGTGGAGGAACAGGAGATTTTTATAATAGTATCAATACATGGTCATGTGTAGTAGTAATTATGTTTTAATATACATATGAACGTATGTATTTTGCGTGGGAATAGCTGATCAAGTGTGAAAAAAAATATTTTTTTAAATCCGCGTTAGTTGGACTTTTGATTTTTTTTTCAAAAATCCACGTTTGTTGGCTACTTGAAAAAATATTCCTTAAAAATCCACGTTTGTTGGCTACTTGAAAAAATATTCCTTAAAAATCCACGTTTGTTGGCTACTTGAAAAAATATTCTTTAAAAAATCCACGTTTGTTGGCTACTTGAAAAAATATTCTTTAAAAAATCCACGTTTGTTGGCTACTTGAAAAAATATTCTTTAAAAAATCCACGTTTGTTGGCTACTTGAAAAAATATTCTTTAAAAAATCCACGTTTGTTGGCTACTTGAAAAAATATTCTTTAAAAAATCCACGTTTGTTGGCTACTTGAAAAAATATTCTTTAAAAAATCCACGTTTGTTGGCTACTTGAAAAAATATTCTTTAAAAAATCCACGTTTGTTGGCTACTTGAAAAAATATTCTTTAAAAAATCCACGTTTGTTGGCTACTTGAAAAAATATTCTTTAAAAAATCCACGTTTGTTGGCTACTTGAAAAAATATTCTTTAAAAAATCCACGTTTGTTGGCTACTTGAAAAAATATTCTTTAAAAAATCCACGTTTGTTGGCTACTTGAAAAAATATTCTTTAAAAAATCCACGTTTGTTGGCTACTTGAAAAAATATTCTTTAAAAAATACACGTTTGTTGGCTACTTGAAAAAATATTCTTTAAAAAATCCACGTTTGTTGGCTACTTGAAAAAATATTCTTTAAAAAATCCACGTTTGTTGACTACTTGAAAAAATATTCTTTAAAAAATCCACGTTTGTTGGCTACTTATAAAAATATTCTTTAAAAAATCCACGTTTGTTGGCTACTTGAAAAAATATTCTTTAAAAAATCCACGTTTGTTGGCTACTTGAAAAACTATTCTTTAAAAAATCCACGTTTGTTGGCTACTTGAAAAAATATTCTTTAAAAAATCCACGTTTGTTGGCTACTTGAAAAAATATTCTTTAAAAAATCCACGTTTGTTGGCTACTTGAAAAAACATTGTTTAAAAAATCCACGTTTGTTGGCTACTTGAAAAAATATTCTTTAAAAAATCCACGTTTGTTGGCTACTTGAAAAAACATTCTTTAAAAAATCCACGTTTGTTGACTACTTGAAAAAATATTCTTTAAAAAATCCACGTTTGTTGGCTACTTGAAAAAATATTCTTTAAAATATCCACGCTTGTTGTCTACTTGAAAAAAATATTCTTTAAAAAATCCACGTTTGTTGGCTACTTGAAAAAATATTCTTTAAAAAATCCGCATTTGTTGGCTACTTGAAAAAAATATTCTCCGAAAAAATCCACGTTTGTTGGCTACTTGAAAAAAAAAAATTCTCTGAAAAAATCCACGTATGTTGGCTACCTGAAAAAATATTCTTTAAAAAATCCACGTTTGTTGGCTACTTGAAAAAACATTCTTTAAAAAATCCACGTTTGTTGGCTACTTGAAAAAATATTCTTTAAAAAATCCACGTTTGTTGGCTACTTGAAAAAACATTCTTTAAAAAATCCACGTTTGTTGGCTACTTGAAAAAATATTCTTTAAAAATCCACGATTGTTGGCTACTTGAAAAAATATTTTTTAAAAAATCCACGTTTGTTAGCTACATGAAAAAATATTCTTTAAAAAATCCACGTTTGTTGGCTACTTGAAAATATGTTCTTTAAAAAATCCACGTTTGGTGGCTACTTGAAAAAATATTCTCCGAAAAAATCCAAGTTTGTTGGCTACTTGAAAAAAAAAAAATTCTCTGAAAAAATCCACGTTTATTGGCTACTTGAAAAAATATTCTTTAAAAAATCCACGTTTATTGGCTACTTGAAAAAATATTCTTTAAAAAATCCACGTTTGTTGGCTACTTGAAAAAACATTCTTTAAAAATCCACGTTTGTTGGCTACTTGAAAAAAATATTCTTTAAAAAATCCACGTTTGTTGGCTACTTGAAAAAACATTCTTTAAAAAATCCACGTTTGTTGGCTACTTGAAAAAATATTCTTTAAAAAATCCACGTTTGTTGGCTACTTGAAAAAATATTCTTTAAAAAATCCACGTTTGTTGGCTACTTGAAAAAAATATTCTTTAAAAAATCCACGTTTGTTGGCTACTTGAAAAAATATTTTTTAAAAAATCCACGTTTGTTGGCTACTTGAAAAAACATTCTTTAAAAAATCCACGTTTGTTGGCTACTTGAAAAAATGTTCTTTAAAAAATCCACGTTTGTTGGCTACTTGAAAAAATATTCTTTAAAAAATCCACGTTTGTTGGCTACTTGAAAAAATATTCTTTAAAAAATCCACGTTTGTTGGCTACTTGAAAAAAATATTCTTTAAAAAATCCACGTTTGTTGGCTACTTGAAAAAACATTCTTTAAAAAATCCACGTTTGTTGGCTACTTGAAAAAATATTCTTTAAAAAATCCACGTTTGTTGGCTACTTGAAAAAATATTCTTTAAAAAATCCACGTTTGTTGGCTACTTGAAAAAAATATTCTTTAAAAAATCCACGTTTGTTGGCTACTTGAAAAAATATTTTTTAAAAAATCCACGTTTGTTGGCTACTTGAAAAAACATTCTTTAAAAAATCCACGTTTGTTGGCTACTTGAAAAAATGTTCTTTAAAAAATCCACGTTTGTTGGCTACTTGAAAAAATATTCTTTAAAAAATCCACGTTTGTTGGCTACTTGAAAAAATATTCTTTAAAAAATCCACGTTTGTTGGCTACTTGAAAAAATATTCTTTAAAAAATCCACGTTTGTTGGCTACTTGAAAAAATATTCTTTAAAAAATCCACGTTTGTTGGCTACTTGAAAAAATATTCTTTAAAAAATCCACGTTTGTTGGCTACTTGAAAAAATATTCTTTAAAAAATCCACGTTTGTTGGCTACTTGAAAAAATATTCTTTAAAAAATCCACGTTTGTTGACTACTTGAAAAAATATTCTTTAAAAAATCCACGTTTGTTGGCTACTTGAAAAAATATTCTTTAAAAAATCCACGTTTGTTGGCTACTTGAAAAAATATTCTTTAAAAAAATCCACGTTTGTTGGCTACTTGAAAAACTATTCTTTAAAAAATCCACGTTTGTTGGCTACTTGAAAAAATATTCTTTAAAAAATCCACGTTTGTTGGCTACTTGAAAAAATATTCTTTAAAAAATCCACGTTTGTTGGCTACTTGAAAAAACATTGTTTAAAAAATCCACGTTTGTTGGCTACTTGAAAAAATATTCTTTAAAAAATCCACGTTTGTTGGCTACTTGAAAAAACATTCTTTAAAAAAATCCACGTTTGTTGACTACTTGAAAAAATATTCTTTAAAAAATCCACGTTTGTTGGCTACTTGAAAAAATATTCTTTAAAATATCCACGCTTGTTGTCTACTTGAAAAAAATATTCTTTAAAAAATCCACGTTTGTTGGCTACTTGAAAAAATATTCTTTAAAAAAATCCGCATTTGTTGGCTACTTGAAAAAAATATTCTCCGAAAAAATCCACGTTTGTTGGCTACTGAAAAAAAAAATTCTCTGAAAAAATCCACGTATGTTGGCTACTTGAAAAAATATTCTTTAAAAAATCCACGTATGTTGGCTACTTGAAAAAATATTCTTTAAAAAATCCACGTTTGTTGGCTACTTGAAAAAACATTCTTTAAAAAATCCACGTTTGTTGGCTACTTGAAAAAATATTCTTTAAAAAATCCACGTTTGTTGGCTACTTGAAAAAACATTCTTTAAAAAATCCACGTTTGTTGGCTACTTGAAAAAATATTCTTTAAAAAATCCACGTTTGTTGGCTACTTGAAAAAACATTCTTTAAAAAATCCACGTTTGTTGGCTACTTGAAAAAATATTTTTTAAAAAATCCACGTTTGTTGGCTACTTGAAAAAACATTCTTTAAAAATCCACGTTTGTTGGCTACTTGAAAAAACATTCTTTAAAAAATCCACGTTTGTTTGGCTACTTGAAAAAACATTCTTTAAAAAATCCACGTTTGTTGGCTACTTGAAAAATATTCTTTAAAAAATCCACGTTTGTTGGCTACTTGAAAAAATATTCTTTAAAAAATCCACGTTTGTTGGCTACTTGAAAAAATATTCTTTAAAAAATCCACGTTTGTTGGCTACTTGAAAAAATATTCTTTAAAAAATCCACGTTTGTTGGCTACTTGAAAAAATATTCTTTAAAAAATCCACGTTTGTTGGCTACTTGAAAAAATATTCTTTAAAAAATCCCACGTTTGTTGGCTACTTGAAAAAATATTCTTTAAAAAATCCACGTTTGTTGGCTACTTGAAAAAATATTCTTTAAAAAATCCACGTTTGTTGGCTACTTGAAAAAATATTTTTTAAAAAATCCACGTTTGTTGGCTACTTGAAAAAACATTGTTTAAAAATCCACGTTTGTTGGCTACTTGAAAAAATATTCTTTAAAAAATCCACGTTTGTTGGCTACTTGAAAAAACATTCTTTAAAAAATCCACGTTTGTTGGCTACTTGAAAAAATATTCTTTAAAAAATCCACGTTTGTTGGCTACTTGAAAAAATATTCTTTAAAAAATCCACGTTTGTTGGCTACTTGAAAAAATATTCTTTAAAAAATCCACGTTTGTTGGCTACTTGAAAAAATATTCTTTAAAAAATCCACGTTTGTTGGCTACTTGAAAAAATATTCTTTAAAAAATCCACGTTTGTTGGCTACTTGAAAAAATATTCTTTAAAAAATCCACGTTTGTTGGCTACTTGAAAAAATATTCTTTAAAAAATCCACGTTTGTTGGCTACTTGAAAAAATATTCTTTAAAAAATCCACGTTTGTTGGCTACTTGAAAAAATATTCTTTAACCCGGATATGCCGACGGGCAGATTACTGCAGCAATTTTCGTGATTTTCGAAAATAGTGTTATTCTGACTCATAATATTACAAAACTGAAGAAACAATAAAGAAAAATATTTTCTAACATGGATTTTAAGGCCGTACTACATGTAGTACACTCGGCATATACGTATGCAAAAGACAAATGTAGTTTTATTATGTTTGGGACATAGTCACTGGAGAATTGAGTAATAACTTCCACCAAATCACCATCATAATTTTTTTAAAACAATTCCACGGTTTTAGGTAAAATTTCCTGATCACATAGCATCGATGTCTTCCAGATTTTGCTTCGCTCTTTTCGCTGACGTATCAAGCCGTCAGTGAGAAGAAAAAAGCAAGATCTGTTACAATAACGCAAGTGCAATATCGTCATCGCTATCTGAAACAGTGGAATAAAGATTTCGAAAAAAAATCAACTTCAACATTTAATAATGAAGGAGATAAATTTATAATGGAGGAGATACATTTTTAAAATTTGCTTCATCTGCTCCAGGATCTTCATCTATAATTAGGAGGGCTTCTGTAAAAGTTTCTGGCCTAATAATGAAAGCGCAAATATTTATCAACAAAAATAGTTTTGTTGTTTTCTAAAGTATTCTCCATCATGATTTATACACTTTTGCCAGCGTTCAAACCAATTGTTGAAGCACTTTTTCCACTCCGGATGAGACATCTCCAAAACATGGGGTTTGAACGCTTCAACAGCATCTTCTAGCGACGAAAATCGTTGACCACGCATTTTTTCTTGATGTGCGGCAATCAAATGAAAACATTGGGTTCCAAGTCAGGGCTATACGGCGGATGACCCATAAATTCCACTCAAAAATGCGTTGGTTTGAGTCGATATGTAAGAGCTCACATTGTCATGGTGCACAATGATTCTACTTTTCTTTTTCGTTTCCGAAGACATCAGACATCAAACAAATTGTGGTGTGCCACTCAGAATTTATCGTCGTACGTTTTTCAAGCCATATAGTCGCCATATGATCAATTTAGCCGCAGAAACAGGCGACCATTTGTTTCGAAGTGCTTCTTCAATGAACAACTTTAGTTGGATTTGGGTCCTGTTCGAAGACCCCATGGTCGAATGCTGTTTTGTTTCGGCCTCATACGCATATATCCATCATTCGTCACCTGTGACGATGGTATGAACGTCTTGTGAAGCACCGCTATCGTATTTTTTCAACATTTCTTTGCACCAATCGACACGAGTCTTTTTGAGCGATTGTCAAATTGTGGAGGTTCCAACGATAACAAACCTTTTTTACGGACAGATGTTCATGCAATATCGAATGTATGCTGGTACAAAAAATTACCAAGGCTGCCTCTATCTCACATGACGATTTTGCATTATTAGTTCTTGCACGACATCAATGTTTTCTGACACAACGGCCGTTTTTGAGCGATATTGCCTAGCCCAGAAACTTTTCTAGTAGCCCTCGTATTCACATCTTCGGCGGGTGCAATTGCGATGCCATTAAAATCGTGCAAAAACTGTTCAAATATTTCTTCTAAGGCCCATATTATCTCATTTAATGATAAAAATCTGTAAAAATAATATTTTTATTTTTTACACACAAGTGCCGAACGTACTACATGTAGTACGCAAGGAAATATGTCAACTAAAATCACATATAATTAATTTTTTGACATATAATTTTGCTACGTATTGATTTTTACAACTGTTAAAATTAGAAAAACACAAAAAACCAACAAAAATAAAATATGCATATACATTTTTTTCGCACCGATTTCGTGGCATCTTCACACTTTTCCAAATTTCACAAAACTGAAATCTTTGATCCCAAATAATATGTACAAGCAATTACTCTAGACAAAACTTATCAAAGTACGCTTTGTTCACCGTTATGTTCTGTAGCGCCTCAGCAAGTTTATTAGAAAATTTAACGTAAAATAAGCACAGAAACCTACAAATAATAGGTGTACTACATGTAATACACTCGTCATATCTGGGTTAAAATATCCACGCTTGTTGTCTACTTGAAAAAATATTCTTTAAAAAATCCACGTTTGTTGGCTACTTGAAAAAATATTCTTTAAAAAATCCGCATTTGTTGGCTACTTGAAAAAAATATTCTCCGAAAAAATCCACGTTTGTTGGCTACTTGAAAAAAAAATTCTCTGAAAAAATCCACGTATGTTGGCTACTTGAAAAAATATTCTTTAAAAAATCCACGTTTGTTGGCTACTTGAAAAAACATTCTTTAAAAAATCCACGTTTGTTGGCTACTTGAAAAAATATTCTTTAAAAAATCCACGTTTGTTGGCTACTTGAAAAAACATTCTTTAAAAAATCCACGTTTGTTGGCTACTTGAAAAAATATTCTTTAAAAAATCCACGTTTGTTGGCTACTTGAAAAAATATTCTTTAAAAAATCCACATTTGTTGGCTACTTGAAAAAATATTCTTTAAAAAATCCACGTTTGTTGGCTACTTGAAAAAATATTCTTTAAAAAATCCACGTTTGTTGGCTACTTGAAAAAATATTCTTTAAAAAAATCCACGTTTGTTGGCTACTTGAAAAAATATTCTTTAAAAAATCCACGTTTGTTGGCTACTTGAAAAAATATTCTTTAAAAAATCCACGTTTGTTGGCTACTTGAAAAAATATTCTTTAAAAAAATCCACGTTTGTTGGCTACTTGAAAAAATATTCTTTAAAAAATCCACGTTTGTTGGCTACTTGAAAAAATATTCTTTAAAAAATCCACGTTTGTTGGCTACTTGAAAAACTATTCTTAAAAAATCCACGTTTGTTGGCTACTTGAAAAAAATATTCTTTAAAAAATCCACGTTTGTTGGCTACTTGAAAAAATATTCTTTAAAAAATCCACGTTTGTTGGCTACTTGAAAAAATATTCTTTAAAAAATCCACGTTTGTTGGCTACTTGAAAAAATATTCTTTAAAAAATCCACGTTTGTTGGCTACTTGAAAAAATATTCTTTAAAAAATCCACGTTTGTTGGCTACTTGAAAAAATATTCTTTAAAAAATCCACGTTTGTTGGCTACTTGAAAAAATATTCTTTAAAAAATCCACGTTTGTTGGCTACTTGAAAAAATATTCTTTAAAAAATCCGCATTTGTTGGCTACTTGAAAAAAATATTCTCCGAAAAAATCCACGTTTGTTGGCTACTTGAAAAAAAAAATTCTCTGAAAAAATCCACGTATGTTGGCTACTTGAAAAAATATTCTTTAAAAAATCCACTTTTGTTGGCTACTTGAAAAAACATTCTTTAAAAAATCCACGTTTGTTGGCTACTTGAAAAAATATTCTTTAAAAAATCCACGTTTGTTGGCTACTTGAAAAAAATATTCTTTAAAAAATCCACTTTTGTTGGCTACTTGAAAAAATATTTTTTAAAAAAATCCACGTTTGTTGGCTACTTAAAAAACATTCTTTAAAAATCCACGTTTGTTGGCTACTTGAAAAAACATTCTTTAAAAAATCCACGTTTGTTGGCTACTTGAAAAAACATTCTTTAAAAAATCCACGTTTGTTGGCTACTTGAAAAAATATTCTTTAAAAAATCCACGTTTGTTGGCTACTTGAAAAAAATATTCTTTAAAAAATCCACGTTTGTTGGCTGCTTGAAAAAAATATTCTTTAAAAAATCAACGTTTGTTGGCTACTTTAAAAAATATTCTTTAAAAAATCCACGTTTGTTGGCTACTTGAAAAAATATTCTTTTAAAAATCCACGTTTGTTGGAAATTTGAAAAAATATTCTTTAAAAAATCCACGTTTGTTGGCTACTTGAAAAAATATTCTTTTAAAAATCCACGTTTGTTGGAAATTTGAAAAAATATTCTTTAAAAAATCCACGTTTGTTGGCTACTTGAAAAAATATTCTTTTAAAAATCCACGTTTGTTGGCTACTTGAAAACATATTCTTTAAAAAATCCACGTTTGTTGGCTACTTGAAAAAATATTCTTTAAAAAATCCACGTTTGTTGGCTACTTGAAAAAATATTCTTTAAAAAATCCACGTTTGTTGGCTACTTGAAAAAATATTCTTTAAAAAATCCACGTTTGTTGGCTACTTGAAAAATATTCTTAAAACAATCCACGTTTGTTGGCTACTTGAAAAAATATTCTTAAAACAATCCACGTTTGTTGGCTACTTGAAAAAATATTCTTTAAAAAATCCACGTTTGTTGGCTACTTGAAAAAATATTCTTTAAAAAATCTACGTTTGTTGGCTACTGAAAAAATATTCTTTAAAAAATCCACGTTTGTTGGCTACTTGAAAAAATATTCTTTAAAAAATCCACGTTTGTTGGCTACTTGATAAAATATTCTTTAAAAAATCCACGTTTGTTGGCTACTTGAAAAAATATTCTTTAAAAAATCTACGTTTGTTGGCTACTTGAAAAAATATTCTTTAAAAAATCCACGTTTGTTCGCTACTTGAAAAAATATTTTTTAAAAAATCCACGTTTGTTGGCTACTTGAAAAAATATTCTATAAAAAACCTCGTTTGTTGGCTACTTGAAAAAATATTCTTTAAAAAATCCACGTTTGTTGGCTACTTGAAAAAATATTCTTTAAAAAATCCACGTTTGTTGGCTACTTGAAAAAATATTCTTTAAAAAATCCACGTTTGTTGGCTACTTGAAAAAATATTCTTTAAAAACTCCACGTTTGTTGGCTACTTGAAAAAAATATTCTTTAAAAAATCAACGTTTGTTGGCTACTTTAAAAAATATTCTTTAAAAAATCCACGTTTGTTGGCTACTTGAAAAAATATTCTTTAAAAAATCCACGTTTGTTGGCTACTTGAAAAAATATTCTTTAAAAAATCCACGTTTGTTGGCTACTTGAAAAAATATTCTTTAAAAAATCCACGTTTGTTGGCTACTTGAAAAAATATTCTTTAAAAAATCCACGTTTGTTGGCTACTTGAAAAAATATTCTTTAAAAAATCCACGTTTGTTGGCTACTTGAAAAAATATTCTTTAAAAAATCAACGTTTGTTGGCTACTTGAAAAAATATTCTTTAAAAAATCAACGTTTGTTGGCTACTTGAAAAAATATTCTTTAAAAAATCCACGTTTGTTGGCTACTTGAAAAAATATTCTTTAGAAAATCCACGTTTGTTGGCAACTTGAAAAAATATTCTTTAAAAAATCCACGTTTGTTGTCTACTTGAAAAAACTTTCTTTAAAAAATCCACGTTTGTTAGCTACTTGAAAAAATATTCTTTAAAAAATCCACGCTTGTTGGCTACCTGAAAAAATATTCTTTAGAAAATCCACGTTTGTTGGCAACTTGAAAAAATATTCTTTAAAAAATCCACGTTTGTTGGCTACTTGTAAAAATATTCTCTGAAAAACCACGTTTACTGGCTACTTGAAAAATTATTCTCTGAAAAAAAAACACGTTTAATGGCTTCTTGAAAAAATATTCTTTAAAAAAATCCACATTTGTTTTTGCTTCAAAAAAATATTTTGAAATTTATTTGAACATATTTTCAATTTCCTCCCAACTGCGACCTATTGACTTTCTCCAATATCTCCATGTTCTCAGAAATTTAATAACACATCTCGGTTGGCATTTCTAATCTGCAAAATAATTCAATTAGCTTTAGTGGTAATAATCTGCTGTTTTCAATTTTATTTGCTGTCATAGCAAGGATACCCTACCCAACCTATCATCACACAATGCCTTTGACACTAATTCCCACATATTAATTTTTATCACATCTGTCCGAGAGATAAATGCCAATATTTCAACATACACAAACACATAGATCTTCTTGCATTGGCATTGGATGACATTTCATTTCCAAAACCTTACTTGACACCTAACATTGGCACTGGGCACATAGCGAGTGAGAGAGAGGAGACCCCTTCATGATTTTGCCAATATTTTCCCCCAGGGACGTTCGTAAAAGTTGGACAAATATTCGCGTGCTCCGTTGCCTGGACCATAATATTAATAGAATATACACATATATACATAACAGAGAGTGATGCAACCTCCCACACATGGACACACATACATGAGTGATATCCTCAAACGTTCTGTAACTGTGTGGGGAAGGTAAGTAGGGTGAAATTACTGCATCTTCCTCGGTCAATATATTTCTTTATTTTGCCTTTCTCCTTTTGTTATTAGCGTTCACAATAAATGAAGTATTGCACAATGATGACAGCATGTTAGTGCCACACAGGGAGAATGCGGGGGAGTGAAAGTAAAGCATGGAATTCATTCTCTCCATTTTCATTACGATTATTATTATTTTTCCCTATTATAATTAAGCTCATAAACACGCTTAAGCGTAAGGGTATTGACGGGTATGTACAACAACATTCACATATCCACATAACCATGGGAGGGTGGAAGATTTTCCTCGGTATGTCGGAGTGTGTGTCATGTATTGTCTGCAAGTGCATTATGTTTTTATTCGATTATGACTTGAGTTCGACGAAGAGGAAGACATACATATATCGATTTGTTCGACTGTCTTCATTTGCTGTGTGCCAGTGTTTCGCTGTTCCTTTGTTTCTCCCTTGTGTATGTTTATCATGGTCTTATTGTTCTTTGGTGTCAATAGCATAATTGTTCTTCTGACATTCATCCATTGTGTATTATGGATGCCCTAGTGAGATGGTTCGAGAAGAGTTTTAGGGTTCTTAAAATACAACGAAGGAGCATGAAACGTTAAGGTCACAACACCACTACGATTTTTCAAAGGAAAAACGCATATTCAGCCTGGCTGAATACGATTTTCCACAGGAAAATTGCTATTCAGCCTGGCTGAATACGATTTTCCACAGGAAAATTGCTATTCAGCCTGGCTGAATACGATTTTCCACAGGAAAATTGCTATTCAGCCTGGCTGAATACGATTTTTCCACAGGAAAATTGCTATTCAGCCTGGCTGAATACGATTTTCCACAGTAAAATTGATATTCAGCCTGGCTGAATACGATTTTCCACAGGAAAATTGCTATTCAGCCTGGCTGAATACGATTTTCCACAGGAAAATTGCTATTCAGCCTGGCTGAATACGATTTTCCACAGGAAAATTGCTATTCAGCCTGGCTGAATACGATTTTCCACAGGAAAATTGCTATTCAGCCTGGCTGAATACGATTTTCCACAGGAAAATTGCTATTCAGCCTGGCTGAATACGATTTTCCACAGGAAAATTGCTATTCAGCCTGGCTGAATACGATTTTCCACAGGAAAATTGCTATTCAGCCTGGCTGAATACGATTTTCCACAGGAAAATTGCTATTCAGCCTGGCTGAATAAGATTTTCCATAGGAAAATTGCTAGTCAGCCTGGCTGAATAAGATTTTCCATAGGAAAATTGCTAGTCAGCCTGGCTGAATAAGATTTTCATAGGAAAATTGCTATTCAGCCTGGCTGAATAATATTTTCCATAGGAAAATTGCTATTCAGCCTGGCTGAATAAGATTTTCCATAGGAAAATTGCTATTCAGCCTGGCTGAATAAGATTTTCCATAGGAAAATTGCTATTCAGCCTGGCTGAATAAGATTTTCCATAGGAAAATTGCTATTCAGCCTGGCTGAATAAGATTTCCATAGGAAAATTGCTATTCAGCCTGGCTGAATAAGATTTTCCATAGGAAAATTGCTATTCAGCCTGGCTGAATAAGATTTTCCATAGGAAAATTGCTATTCAGCCTGGCTGAATAAGATTTTCCATAGGAAATTGCTATTCAGCCTGGCTGAATAAGATTTTCCATAGGAAAATTGCTATTCAGCCTGGCTGAATAAGATTTTCCATAGGAAAATTGCTATTCAGCCTGGCTGAATAAGATTTTCCATAGGAAAATTGCTATTCAGCCTGGCTGAATAAGATTTTCCATAGGAAAATTGCTATTCAGCCTGGCTGAATAAGATTTTTCCATAGGAAAATTGCTATTCAGCCTGGCTGAATAAGATTTTCCATAGGAAAATTGCCTGGCTGAATAAGATTTTCCATAGGAAAATTGCTATTCAGCCTGGCTGAATAAGATTTTCCATAGGAAAATTGCCTGGCTGAATAGGTGTTTTCCGTAGTAAAATTGCTATTCAGCCTGGCTGAATAGGTGTTTTCCATACGAAAATTGCTATTCAGCCTGGCTGAATAGGTGTTTTCCATACGAAAATTGCTATTCAGCCTGGCTGAATAGGTGTTTTCCATACGAAAATTGCTATTCAGCCTGGCTGAATAGGTGTTTTCCATACGAAAATTGCTATTCAGCCTGGCTGAATAGGTGTTTTCTCATACGAAAATTGCTATTCAGCCTGGCTGAATAGGTGTTTTCCATACGAAAATTGCTATTCAGCCTGGCTGAATAGGTGTTTTCATACGAAAATTGCTATTCAGCCTGGCTGAATAGGTGTTTTCCATACGAAAATTGCTATTCAGCCTGGCTGAATAGGTGTTTTCCATACGAAAATTGCTATTCAGCCTGGCTGAATAGGTGTTTTCCATACGAAAATTGCTATTCAGCCTGGCTGAATAGGTGTTTTCCATACGAAAATTGCTATTCAGCCTGGCTGAATAGGTGTTTTCCATACGAAAATTGCTATTCAGCCTGCTGAATAGGTGTTTTCCATACGAAAATTGCTATTCAGCCTGGCTGAATAGGTGTTTTCCATACGAAAATTGCTATTCAGCCTGGCTGAATAGGTGTTTTCCATACGAAAATTGCTATTCAGCCTGGCTGAATAGGTGTTTTCCATACGAAAATTGCTATTCAGCCTGGCTGAATAGGTGTTTTCCATAGGAAAATTGCTATTCAGCCTGGCTGAATAGGTGTTTTCCATAGGAAAATTGCTATTCAGCCTGGCTGAATAGGTGTTTTCCATAGGAAAATTGCTATTCAGCCTGGCTGAATAGGTGTTTTCCATAGGAAAATTGCTATTCAGCCTGGCTGAATAGGTGTTTTCCATAGGAAAATTGCTATTCAGCCTGGCTGAATAGGTGTTTTCCATAGGAAAATTGCTATTCAGCCTGGCTGAATAGGTGTTTTCCATAGGAAAATTGCTATTCAGCCTGGCTGAATAGGTGTTTTCCATAGGTTTTCTTTAGGAAAAAAACTTCTATTCCGCCTGCCTGAATAAGGTTTTCTTTAGGAAAACTTCTATTCAGTCTGCCTGAATAAGGTTTTCTTTAGGAAAACTTCTATTCAGTCTGCCTGAATAAGATTTTTCTTTAGGAAAACTTCTATTCAGCCTGGCTGAATAAGGTTTTCGTTAGGAAAACTTCTATTCAGCCTGGCTGAATAAGGTTTTCGTTAGGAAAACTTCTATTCAGCCTGGCTGAATAAGGTTTTCGTTAGGAAAACTTCTATTCAGCCTGGCTGAATAAGGTTTTCGTTAGGAAAACTTCTATTCAGCCTGGCTGAATAAGGTTTTCGTTAGGAAAACTTCTATTCAGCCTGGCTGAATAAGGTTTTCGTTAGGAAAACTTCTATTCAGCCTGGCTGAATAAGGTTTTCGTTAGGAAAACTTCTATTCAGCCTGGCTGAATAAGGTTTTCGTTAGGAAAACTTCTATTCAGCCTGGCTGAATAAGGTTTTCGTTAGGAAAACTTCTATTCAGCCTGGCTGAATAAGGTTTTCGTTAGGAAAACTTCTATTCAGCCTGGCTGAATAAGGTTTTCGTTAGGAAAACTTCTATTCAGCCTGGCTGAATAAGGTTTTCGTTAGGAAAACTTCTATTCAGCCTGGCTGAATAAGGTTTTCGTTAGGAAAACTTCTATTCAGCCTGGCTGAATAAGGTTTTCGTTAGGAAAACTTCTATTCAGCCTGGCTGAATAAGGTTTTCGTTAGGAAAACTTCTATTCAGCCTGGCTGAATAAGGTTTTCGTTAGGTAAACTTCTATTCAGCCTGGCTGAATAAGGTTTTCGTTAGGAAAACTTCTATTCAGCCTGGCTGAATAAGGTTTTCGTTAGGAAAACTTCTATTCAGCCTGGCTGAATAAGGTTTTCGTTAGGAAAACTTCTATTCAGCCTGGCTGAATAAGGTTTTCGTTAGGAAAACTTCTATTCAGCCTGGCTGAATAAGGTTTTCGTTAGGAAAACTTCTATTCAGCCTGGCTGAATAAGGTTTTCGTTAGGAAAACTTCTATTCAGCCTGGCTGAATAAGGTTTTCGTTAGGAAAACTTCTATTCAGCCTGGCTGAATAAGGTTTTCGTTAGGAAAACTTCTATTCAGCCTGGCTGAATAAGGTTTTCGTTAGGAAAACTTCTATTCAGCCTGGCTGAATAAGGTTTTCGTTAGGAAAACTTCTATTCAGCCTGGCTGAATAAGGTTTTCGTTAGGAAAAACTTCTATTCAGCCTGGCTGAATAAGGTTTTCGTTAGGAAAACTTCTATTCAGCCTGGCTGAACAAGGTTTTCGTTAGGAAAACTTCTATTCAGCCTGACTGGATAAGGTTTTCGTTAGGAAAACTTCTATTCAGCCTGGCTGAATAAGGTTTTCGTTAGGAAAACTTCTATTCAGCCTGGCTGAATAAGGTTTTCGTTAGTAAAACTTCTATTCAGCCTGGCTGAATAAGGTTTTCGTTAGTAAAACTTCTATTCAGCCTGGCTGAATAAGGTTTTCGTTAGGAAAACTTCTATTCAGCCTGGCTGAATAAGGTTTTCGTTAGGAAAACTTCTATTCAGCCTGGCTGAATAAGGTTTCCGTTAGGAAAACTTCTATTCAGCCTGGCTGAATAAGGTTTTCGTTAGGAAAACTTCTATTCAGCCTGGCTGAATAAGGTTTTCGTTAGGAAAACTTCTATTCAGCCTGGCTGAATAAGGTTTTCGTTAGGAAAACTTCTATTCAGCCTGGCTGAATAAGGTTTTCGTTAGGAAAACTTCTATTCAGCCTGGCTGAATAAGGTTTTCGTTAGGAAAACTTCTATTCAGCCTGGCTGAATAAGGTTTTCGTTAGGAAAACTTCTATTCAGCCTGGCTGAATAAGGTTTTCGTTAGGAAAACTTCTATTCAGCCTGGCTGAATAAGGTTTTCGTTAGGAAAACTTCTATTCAGCCTGGCTGAATAAGGTTTTCGTTAGGAAAACTTCTATTCAGCCTGGCTGAATAAGGTTTTCGTTAGGAAAACTTCTATTCAGCCTGGCTGAATAAGGTTTTCGTTAGGAAAACTTCTATTCAGCCTGGCTGAATAAGGTTTTCGTTAGGAAAACTTCTATTCAGCCTGGCTGAATAAGGTTTTCGTTAGGAAAACTTCTATTCAGCCTGGCTGAATAGGGTTTTCCTTAGGAAATTTAAGTCTGCCTTGCTGAATATGATGTTTCTTAGGAAAACTTTCATTTGCCATATCATACCTCCCTCCTTTACATCTCCCCCGCACTTATTTATAACAAAAGTTATGTTTTCATTACTTTGGAGAATTATTGATTTCTGTTCCTAATAAAAACCACCCACCCGACAAACTTTGACACCTTGCCATACACGCCTTACTTAGTGCATTTGCTACACACACACGTACGGGGATGGTACCTCTATTGTAGTTTGTATTGCGCCAGAGTGAAGGTGGCATCATGCCATACCTTTATTGTCTCTCTGTGGATAAATGTCAACTTTTCAAAGGTTAATTTAATTAAAATGACTCCTAAGATTGTTGACACTTACAATGTTCGGCATAACATATTAATGGCAACATGGAAAAGTTTTTCCTGGATTTTCTTCTTTGGTTTAAATGGTGTTAAAGTTCAATAGAATGACATGGGGTAGAGCTGTGTGTTGGGTGGGTGGCTGACAAAAAGTTCGACTACATTTCTAAGTGTCAAGGTATTTCATTTAGGTGTTCCAAACATTCTCTATTTAAATTTATGTTGTAAATAACATAACTTTAAGTTATATTCCTGTTTGGAGTAGTATGATCCCCCAATTTCAAGTTTTGTTCTTTTTTTCCTTCTTTTTCAGGTTTCATTTTCTGTTCGGTTTTTTGTTGTCTGGCCAGTTGTCGGTGGCCGGTGTTGCTTTGCTACCTTTAAGTGAAATAACCTTAAGGCCATGTCTGACACCTTTCTTCATTCCTTTGTTGTAGTTGTTGTTGCTGTTGCTATTTTAATTTTAACTACTGCAGTATTTTTCAGAGCTGTTTGCTTCCCTATCTTCAGAGACACTCAAAAAATTGCATAAAAACGAAGAAAAAAGTGCTTGGCTGCCGGTTCGTCTATCTGTCTGTGTTTTTTGTTGTAGCATTTCTAGACAGAACATTTTAATTTGTGTTGTTGTTGTTGCGATTGTTGCTGGTTTACTGTCTATGCAGCAAGTTATGATATTTTCACAGTTATTACTGCTGCTATGTGGGAAACACAGGGCAACAGGAAACGTTTTACAGGAACTTAAAGTGGATTTCTTGCTGGCTTTCAGTTGTCTACAAAGACAACCTTCGGGCTGCCTATAAAAACTCCACTCCTTTCAAATATAACGACTCCCTTCTGGGCGCATATAAAACTTCCTCCTGGTCGCCCATAAAGACTCCTATCAGTTGGCCTATAAAGACTCGCAACTGGTCGCATATAAAGACTCCCTTCTGATCGCTTATAAAGACTCCCTTCTGGCCACCGATAAAGACTACTTCTGGTCACCTATGAAAACTCCCTTTTGGTCGCTTATAAAGACCCAATTCTGGTCGTTTTTACATAGTCCCTTCTTTTTATTTTTAAAAGTGTTCTTCTAGTCGCCTGTAATGATCCTTCTAGTGGTCTATAAGGACTTTGTTTGGTCGCCTGTAAAATCTCCTTGAGGTCGTCTACAAAATCTCCCTGCTGGTCGTCTATAAAGACTCCAGTCTGGTAAAAGCTCTCTCTCTTGTCAGTCTGTTTTCTATCACTTCTCTCCGGCCTCCATATCACATTTCAATTGTGTTACCCAGTGTAACTTAACCTCCATTTTGTAATATCAAAATTTTACTTCTGTTACTGGCTGCTGTTATTACACACAACCATACCATATTTAATAGACCAGCAAAATGTTCCTCCAACAGGAAAATATATAAAGCCAAACTAAACTAAACCAGAATGCTTCAAAAGTAAAAAAACTACTACAAAATATATAAACTTTAATTATGAAAAGTATAAAAGATTTTAATACGATTAAATATGAACATGAAGCGAGAATGTTTGTTTTTTCATAGTTCCATACATGTGAAGAGAAAATCCTCTGGATTTTTCATGTTTTTCCTTCTATTTATATTTAGGAAAAAATATGAACGAACGTATATTAATTTGGATTTATGAAAAAGGAATAGGATTTTTTCGTCTTTTAAATTAGAAATATAATAATGAAGGAAAGAAGGTATAGAGGTTATGAGAAGCAAGAAATTTCAGGTCATATATATTTTCTATTGTGACTGGAATGAGGATGTAGTTTATACTCATATGTGTTTCTATGTGATAGGAAAGTACTTTAATGTGATATTTAATTTAAAAATCGCCCATTTATACTATATAATAGTTTGCTTGAATGATCGATGAGCGTATACATAATGTCAGTAGTTATACGACCTATAAAACTTGAGACTAACTATGGACTATTGCTTATTTATGTGGTCCACTACAGAACATTTGTTTAACTAGTTGAAATACGAACCCATCCATGTGATTGTTTTCATTGTCTTTCCATTTCTGAATACCACGCTTATCGTTATATTCTGTCTCCTGTGCATTTCAAGTCAGTCTAAAACTTAACACTTTTTTCTAGTAAGGATATCTCTATATATTTCCATGATAATATCTAGCCAATGCGTTTAAGAATATAGCATTTCTATCGTAAGTAAAACTCGTGGTTCATTCAAGGCCGATATTAGCGATCAACCCAGACCGGAGGGAGGGATATTAACTTGGTTTTTCTGTTTGTAACACATCGAACTAATCTTTTGCCACCATATTCTTGATCAGGATAAAATTCAAAGACCACCTAGCCATGTCCGTCTGTCTGTCTGTCCGTCTGTTGTAATCACTCTACCGTTCGCAATAATTGAGCTTGAGCGCTATATTTTTGCACCCTACTGTCTTTTTTTTCACAGGTAGGTCAAGTTCGAAGATGGGCTATATCAGACCACTTTTTGGTATAGCCCCCATATAATAGTACCTCCCGATTTTCGGTATTTTGTGGATTTTAATTACTTTTTTTGACCGAACTACCTGTAATTTCACGTTTGGGGTTCCCAGTGAACATTTGAGGTTCCCAGTGGTCACAAAACATCTCCACCAAAACCGGTACCCCATATAACGGTACCTCCCGATTTTCGATATTTTGGGGATTTTGGCAACAATTTTTTACCGAACTACCTGTAATTTGACAGTTGAGGTTCCTAAAAATTACAAAACATCTCCACTTAAAACTGTCAACATAGGTCCATGTTCTGGTATAGCCCCCATATAGCGGTACCTCCCGATTTTCGGTAGTTTGAGGGTTTTAGCTAACATTTGAGGTTCCCAAAATAGGTCCTTCAAAAACTGTAAACATTGGCCCACGTTTTGGAACAGCCCCCCATATAACGGTACCTCCCGATTTTCGGTATTTTTAGGATTGTAGCTACATTTTGCCTGTAATTTGACCTTTGAGGTTCCCACAAAACATTTCCGCCAAAAAACTGTCATTATAGTTCCATGTTTGGGTATAGCCCCCATTTAAAGGCACCCCTCGAATCTTGGTATTTTGAAGGTTTTAGCTACAATTTTCGACAGAACTATTTGTAAGTCGACATTTGAGGTTCCCAGTGGTCACACAACATCTCCACCAAAAACTGTCAACATGGGTCCATGTTTTTGTATAGCCACCCCCTCACCATATATAAATTGTAAACATCGGTTCATGTTTTGTTTTGCCCCCATAAGACGGTGCCTCCCCATTTTTCGGTATTTTTGACCGAAATTCGAAAAACTGTCTGCTGAACTTAACGCTTTTTTACTTGTTTTGCTATCAAACATACCCAAACACAAGCAGCACGAAAATTGAAATTTAGCTTGCTGAAATGTGGTTTTGATTTTAACTTTTTGATATACTCTACATTAGTATCCACTACCACTTGCTCTTAAGTATTTGATTTAAAATGGAGAAGATCTGTCCGTCGATATACGAGTAAACTCGAATTTTTTGGTGTTTTTGATATACAATATGACATACCCATGGCTTGTCTTGATGACATTATTGTGGTTTAAAATACTCAAAATAAGCAACTTCTACAAAGTCCGTCTTGGGTCTTATATTTTTCCCACGTATATTATCGTTGAATATAACAAAACCTGCTTAAATCGATCACACAACATGTTCTTAACACACTTATGTTTAGAAAACACAAACAAAAATATTTCTGGTGGCTAGAGATAATACAACGACTAGAAAACCACCTGCGATGTCAAAAAATAAATGCCAGGTTATTAACTTGCAGGGCATAACGAATATAATACATAAGACTGCCATAAAATTAGACATTATAAGTCTAACCCCCATTATTACAAGTCTTCTTTTGTTATTTATTGGATTTTTCGAACAGATTTATAGGGTTCCGGTTAACATAAAATTAAAAGTGATCATTAAATTTGAAGGAGGACCTTCTTAGCATTGAATTTTAATGTGTTAATTATATCTTGAAGTCCTCCAAATTGGTTTATTTTGCGATTTTAAATCCATCCAATAGTAAAAGGCAACATGTAATAATGGCTCTAAATGATTTAACTTTACATGTGAAAAAGCTCGAAAAGAACCAATTAAATGTTTTCAGAAAAACTGGCACACAAGGTGATAAAAGAAAGTACATAGATGGTAAATACAAGTATAAAATGAAAAAAAGGAAAAAAGAATATGTGAGAGAATTAGAGGGAAAAACTAGGAAATACCACAGATGCTAAACAATGGTGGAAAATTGTAAAGGAAATTAGAGGTCAGACATGGAAAATCGGAACTAATAAATGAGCCCAGGAATTCAAAACATATGTTAATCTTCTTCTTAACCAACAACAATTCGCAAATGATATCCAGTATTCTACCGAAGCGATCAAAACTTGGATAGAGATATAAATATACATAAACTACAAGATGTTTTAAAGAATACAAAGGAAAATAAGGCACCGGGCATTGACTGATTTTTTTGCTGAATTGACACAGCAATATAAAAATATTATGGGTACTGGACTAGTTGACAGTATAGTGGAGGAAGCAGTTGTATTTCCCATTTATAAAAAAGGTAGTTTTAATCTGGCAAGTAGTTACAGGGCAAAAATCTTAATGGAAATACTAAACAAACGGATAAAGCAGTGGGCAGATAATAGCAACATTTTAAATGAGTTCCAGGTAGTTTTCAGATCTGGTTACTCTACAGTAAACAACGTATATAATTTGACCTCCTTAGCCCACATAGAATTGCACGAAAAGAAAAGAGTTTATGCGTTCCTTGTTGATTTCTCTGAGGCTTTTGACAGGGTCTCCAGAAAACACATGATATATAAACTCCATACTGTAGGAATGTACCATGGGAAGGAAGTATCCGAAACTTTCATACATACACGGAAGTAAGACAAGGTTGTCTGTTGTCCCCTTTACTGTTTACGTTGTATCTCAATTATTTACATGACTGCATAGAAGGAGGAATGATGATTGATGAGTTAAATATTCATGTGTTATTATTAGAGTTGGGCAATCAAGTTGCTGTAGCGGATCGATCTTTCTTGTTCCTTTTCAAAAAGGAACTAGTTCCTTAATATAATTCCCTAGTTCCAAATAGTTCCGACAGCGATATAGTTCAATGAATCTTTCTCTTTCATCGTTCTTTCTGTTTCCTTCGTTCCAAATAGTTCCAAGACCGATATAGTTCAATGAATCTTTCTCTTCCGTCGTTCTTTTTATTTCCTTCGTTCAAAATAGTTCCGAGAGTGAAGTAGTTTAACGAATATTTCTCTTTCTTTTTGTTTTCATCTTATGGTGGATGAGTTGACATAGAAACAAATAAATTGCAGCGGTGTAACGAGGATGTTATTAAAGTTTATGTTACAATGTGAAACCCGAACGAAAAAGATCGAAGTGAGTGTGGAATTAAAGGAAGAAAATGAACTATACAAATGAAAAGAATTATATGCTCGACTGGAACTATATGCACTAAAGGAACTATATAAATGCAAGAGCCGAATATAGTTCCAATAGTTCCTTGCCTGGAATAGTTCCTTGGAACTAGTTCGTTCCGGAACTAACAACTCTAGTTATAATATGCCGATGATATTGATAATCTAGCTGATGATATACGGGTTTTACAGAAAATGATTATAAATTTGGAAAATTATTGGGATCAATTGAATATGATTATTAACTTAGAAAAGTACAAAATAATGGTATTCAAAATGAAGGCCGTATTGCAAACAGTGAAAAATTGAGATATCGTAATCCAGAAATATAAATCGTTAAAGAATATTGTTACTTAGGGGTTCTATTAAAAACAAAAAGTAAAAACGCGTTAAGTTCGGGCAGGCCGAACTTTTTATATCCTCCACCATAAAATATTCTGAACTAGAACGGAATAATTATATTCTTTCCTGTCTACAATTTTAGGCGGAGATATTTTGTGACCACTGATACCTAAATAAGGGGGAACCTTATATGGGGTGGGGAATCTTATATGGGGTTTTTAAATTACAGATAGTTCGGTCAAAAATTTAGCTAAAATCCAAAAAATACCGAAAATCGGGAGCTACCGTTATATGAGGGATATACCTAAACATGGACCTATGTTGCCAGTTTTTGGTGGAGATATTTTGTGATCACTGGAAACCCCAAAGATGAAATGACAGATTTTTCGGTCAACAAATGTAGATAAAATCCAAAAAATACCGAAAATCGGGAGGTACCGTTATATCAGGGACCTACCAAAACATGGATCTAGGTTGACAGTTTTTACTGGAGGTATTTTCTGATTACTAGAAACCTCAACTGTCAAATTACAGGTAGTTCGATCGAAAATGTTAGCTAAAATCCTCAAAATATCGAAAATCGGTAGGTACCGCTATGTGGCGGCTATACCAACACATGTACCTATGTTGCCAGTTTTTGGTGGAGATATTTTGTGATCACTGGAAACCCCAAAGATGAAATGACAGATTTTTCGGTCAACAAATGTAGATAAAATCCAAAAAATACCGAAAATCGGGAGGTACCGTTATATCAGGGACCTACCAAAACATGGATCTAGGTTGACAGTTTTTACTGGAGGTATTTTCTGATTACTAGAAACCTCAACTGTCAAATTACAGGTAGTTCGATCGAAAATGTTAGCTAAAATCCTCAAAATATCGAAAATCGGTAGGTACCGCTATGTGGCGGCTATACCAACACATGTACCTATGTTGACGGTTTTTAGTGGATATATTTTGTGATCACTGGAAACCCCAAAGATGAAATTACAGATTTTTCGGTCAACAAATGTAGATAAAATCCAAAAAATACCGAAAATCGGGAGGTACCGTTATATCAGGGACCTACCAAAACATGGATCTAGGTTGACAGTTTTTACTGGAGGTATTTTCTGATTACTAGAAACCTCAACTGTCAAATTACAGGCAGTTCGGTTGAACGTTTTAGCTAAAATCCTCAAAATATCGAAAATCGGTAGGTACCGCTATATGGCGGATATACCAAAACATTGACCTATGTTGGCGGTATTTGGTGGAGATGTTTTGTGACCCCAAACGTGAAATGATGGGCATTTCGGTCAAAAAATGTAGTTAAAATCAACAAAATACCGAAAATCGGGAGGTACTGTTATATGGAGGCTATACCAATAAGTGTTCCGATATAGCCCATCTTCGAACTTGACCTGCCTATGGAAAAAATACGCTCGGGTGCAAAAATATAGCGTTCTAGCTTAATTATTAGCAACGCTAATAATGAGTACTTGGAATGGGAAAAAATGGAAAATATTTTTGAGTGTATGTACAACAACACAGGCCTCAAGTTTGGGGATATGCAAAATTCGAAGAAGTTGATAAAAAATTCTGAAGCAGTCGAATAATTTATCAAACTATATATTTTCATTGGAAACGCATATACCTGACAGCTATTTTTACACGCTGAAACTACATTAGGATTATGTTAACAATACAGTACACAAATATGGAGACTGCCACATATATTATCTGACAAAATATGGGAAAGAAGTATACTTTGGCCAAAATCTGTGATAAAGTTGGCGGAGGAAACAAAGATTCCTATTACACAAACGAAACAAAAACAAAATAAACTAATCTAAACTAACTAACAAACGTGCCTGCAATGTGATGGCTCCATCAAGAAAAAGGGAAATATACACTTTCTTATCTTCCTTTTTGTTGATGTGACCGTGAATATACAAGTAATAATCGACGGTTATATTTACCTCTTGCCAGATCCCAGCAAAAAAAGTCCTCACAAAATCATGGGTTTTGTAAGGGATTTTTGGCAGCCGTAACTACTCGCAAACCCCCTTTCTTCCCCATTATTTTTACAAGGGCATGTCGCACTCAGATTGTAGTTATTTTATGACCACTAAAATAACTAGTTATTCTGTGGCTACTAGAAGTTGAAAAGTAAGGTGAAAAAAATTCTATTTTTAGAACAGTTGATGTAGAGATTTTTTTTAATTTCATTACACTTCTTACTTTTACTTTATTTTATTTCGCTCGCTGTGCGAGTTGAACACACTAACCCTCTGATTTCTAGCCAAAGACACAACATACTGTGCCACGCACAAGAACATTAAGGGTTGCTTAAGAACTTAAATGTGCAGTGCACATGTGCACCACGAACTGTTAATTTTTAATTAAAAAAACTCGAGTGCCGACAGTGAGCGTTGAACACACAACCCTAGGATTTATAGTCGGACACACACACACTGTGCCACCGTCCTCATTACTTAGGGAGGAGCAAAGTAAGTAGGTTTGCCTTGTAATTTTTTAAGAAGTATCCCATTACTTTTCAGATTACTTGTAATGCAAAAAGAAGCTTGTTTACATTACTTTGTAATGGGTTACGTAATGACTAATCGATCCGAATTTTTGCTGGGTAGTCTTCAAAACTTCGATGTCTTCAAAATATTCAAATATTTCAAAAATATTGAAATTTTGTAAAAAAAATATCCCATCCCATCCCATTTTGTAACACTTGTTGTTTCTAGTATTTATACAAAATTAAAAAAAATCTACACGAATTCCACGTTTGTGCAAAAAATATTTTGTTTAAATTCCACGTTTCTTTAGAAAACATTTTTATACCCTCCACCATAGGATGGGGGTATATTAAGTTTGTCACTACGTTTGTAACTACTCGAAATAATCATTGTAGACCCCACAAAGTATATATATTCTTGATCAGCGTGCAATTCTACATCGATATAGCCATGTCCGTCCGTCTGTCCGTCTGTGGAAATCACTCTAGCGTCCGAACGGATTGACGTAGGTTGATGAAATTTTGGGAAAATATGTTATATTTACGTAGGACTTTTGGTATTGAAAGCGGGCTATGTAGGTCCACGCTTTCGTATAGCCCCCATACAAAATGACGCGTGACGCGTCGTCGTTTTAAGGAATTTTCAAGATGTTTGGCCCATTTTACCACCGAATTGGTTGTAATTTGGTACTTTGTGTCTCCAGAGGCCAAAAAATATTCCTACCAAAGTTGGGTTATATAGGTCCACGTTTTGGTATAGCCCCCATATAAGGCCCCATATAAAGTACGCGTCATTTTAATATATTTTGAATGTATTAGACCCATTTGACCACAGAATTGCTTGTAATTTGGTACTTTGTGTCTCCAAAGGACAAAAAATATGCCTACCAAAGTTGGGTTATATAGGTCCACGTTTTGGTATAGCCCCCATATAAGGCCCCATATAAAGTACGCGTCATTTTAATATATTTTGAATGTATTAGACCCATTTGACCACAGAATTGGTTGTAATTTGGTATTTTGTGTCTTCAGAGGTCAGAAAACATTCCTACCAAAGTTGGGTTATATAGATCCACGTTTTGCTATAGGCCCCACACAAGGCCCCTTATAAAGTACGCGTCATTTTAATATATTTTAAATGTATTAGACCCATTTAACCAAAGAATCGGTTGTAACTTTGTATTTTGTGTTTCCAGAGGCTAAGAAACATTTCTACCATAAAATGTTTATATAGGTCCACGTGTTGATATAGCCCGCATAATACAATATCTCCCGATTTTCGATATTTTGAACGTTTTAGCCTCATTATCACACCGAGATGGCAGCAATTTGGTATTTAGTCTTCTTTAGGCGTATACAACTTTCCCCCAGAAATTTGTAGGTATAGGTCCACGCCATCATATAGCCCCCGTAGAACGGTACCTTCCGAATTTCGGTATTTTGAAGGTTGTTGCCACATTAATCCACCGAAATGGCTGAAATTTGTGGTGGAGGGTATAAAAAGTTCGGCCCGACCGAACTTAACGCTTTTCTTACTTGTTTAATTCTATATTTCTTAAAAAAAATCTTTTTAAAAACTTCACGTTTATCGGTCTTTGAAAAAATATTTTCTTTTTTTTTGGAAAATCCACGTTTTTTGGTTTTTGAAAAAATATTTCTTAAAATTTCCGCGATTGTTGTATTTTTTGTTAATTCCGTTTGTTGAAATGAATTTTGTTTCAAAATTGGTTCTTTAAAAAATATTGTTGATAGTGTTTCGAGATTTGTTGAAAAAAAAACCACGTTTGTTGGTCATTTAAAAATTTTGTTGGTCCTTAATAAAATTATTGTAAACAATACCAAGTTTGTTAGAAAGTCCTTGTTGGTCCTTAGAAAATCCACGTCTTCTTAAATTTCTTTTAAAAGCTAAATATTTGATGTTCTTAAAAAAATATTTTTTAAAGAAACGCAACTTTGTTGGTACGTAAAAAATTAAATTCCAAGTAAAAAAACTCAACATCCCTCGTTTTTTGATGTTCCTTAAAAAATATTTTTTAAAAAAACTCAACTTAGTTTGTACTTAAAAAAAATAAATTCCATATTAAAACAACTCAACATCCTTCGTTTTTTGGAAAAACTATTTTTATATATTTATTTAAATTTTTTTTTCAAAAAATATTTTTTTTTTCAAATTCCACGTGTGCTGAAAAAATATATTTTGTAATTGAAAGAAATATTTTTAAAAAGTGGTTGGTCCTTGGCAAAATATTTTTCATAAATTTCACGTTTATTGATTAAAAAATATCTAAAAAAACAATAATTCTTTCAATATGAAAACTAAAAAAACAATATCCTAAAAAAACAATATTCTTTCAATATAAAAACTATTTCAAAAAATCAGAATTTATTGATTGATTTCAAAAAATATATTATTTCAAGAATCACTACTGTTTACAGATGTTGAAAAGCTGTTACTCAGATGACGCTGCAGAAAATGTAGTGTCTATTTGGAATGGGAAATTCTTGACTTTGTCATGTTAAAGCCGGTCTTCTAGGTCACCACAAATGTTGGCCACTTTAATTTTATTTTCTATTGTAAAATTTCTTCCAAACGTACATAAAGTTCCAAGAAGGTCGATATCAGACAATAACTTTTATTGCCTAACTCTCAAAAGTTTTTACTTAAATGCAGTTATTATTATTCCTTGTGGTCCTGATAACAATTTTTTCGTAGTCAAGTCCAAACACCAAAACATCCTAAGGTGACCACTTTGACGGGTTGGGGGTATCCATAATCAAAAGGAGTAACTGACATTGTTCCACCACTTGCTTAAATGAATTCCAAAGGCTCTTCGAGTATAGTTTTCATTCTAAAAATCCTAAAGCAATAAACTAAAATTAGCGGGTAGTCATTGTGATAATCACTACAATCTTCTAATTACTACAATTGCGAGGAGAAGCAAACTCCTTCTGAGATATGGGTCCCAGCACAACATTTTCTTTAGCCCCATTTCGATAGGACTTACAGTTTCCAAGCAAAATCGCGAAAACCTAAAGTAAGCCTGAAAATGTCAACTTCAATCGCGATTTATTTAAAAAGCGCTCCGTTGTTTTTTTTTTTTTGTTTTTTGATTTTTCTCTTCTATTAACATTGTAGTTTCAGTATCCGCAAAACCTTCCCATGTGTAAGCACCTTCAATTTAAAGTAGCTTCAAGAGCACCGTGTAATGGGCCGAATATTCCAAAACTACATGCTTGCACTATTACAATTATTAAAATTTTTTATGATGTAGACAGTGTTTGGGTGCCACCATGGAGTAATGGCAAACCTTGTATTTTATCATTTTTAAAAATTAAATTTTCAGAAGCTTTTTTGTATAGTATCGGTAAACGGATATGAGTTTGCAGTTTCTCACTACAGTTCATAGAGCCCAACATATTTTATCATATTTTATTTAGTTCTAGCTCTTGAAGCCTTAATTTTTTTTTTTTTTTTTTTTTTTTTTGAAAATCGCTGTTTTTAGTACTGAGAATACTGAGACAATCTTTCAAAAATATTGTTAAATGTTCTAAAAAATTAGATCAGTTTATCTTGGGTAGAGGATTCTTATTAAGACCTTAATGTTCCTTAAACATTCCATTCACTTGCAAATCTAATTTTCTTTCACCAAAACATCCCTTTAAAATATTTAATTTCCTCCCCCACCCACATCTCCGCCTAAACACACATAATTCCATTAATAACCCAAAACAAAAATCTCATTACAAAAGCACAGGTTTCACAAAACCGCTATCAAATCCTTATTAAACTACTTAGTAGTTACAGTATGGCGGTTTGATGAGAAAGAAAGAGAGGGTGGGCGAAATGGTCTAAATCTTTCTAATTTAATTAAACCTCCAAATATGAAGCTCATATAATATGGACAGTTTCATGACAGGCGAACAAATATATCTCATGAAAAGATTCCATTAACTTGCCACAGTCACGATGCCGCCGATAAGGATGACGGTAGTGGCAATGCATAGATGGAACATTTAAGGAGATGTATTACTCGCTAAAAGCATAGCTGCTGCTTTGATTAACTATGATTCTATTTGGTTAGCAATATTGGAGGGGAGGGTAAAGTAAGGGGAGAGTGGTGTTTATAAAAGCTCTATAGGAATTTTGTTCGTGTCACTATGAATTTATGTTCCTGTGTGTGCAAGCTATAAACTTAAGTTTATAAACATTTAAGTGACACTTTACTTAACTACAATAGAAACAACAAAATTCTTAAGACAAAGGAAAACACCCGTGTCTGTGACAGCAAAAAAAAGTACCACGAAGGGATCATCACGGCCATTGTCACTAAAATAGGTCAATACTTAGACGTGCAATGAGGATGATGATCTTTTTAACATAAACATTATTTGTACCTCGGTCTAACTGTCTGTTTCGTTTTCTTCTTCTTCCTTTCGTTTGGGGACGTTTTGATGTCCCCAAAAGCAGCTCATGTATTATTAACCATCTAGAGAAATCTCTGAGAGATGACAGCGGCTAAAAATCATGTTCAACAAACAGTTGAATACACAAACATCCATACGTATTTTATACATGTATGTATATTTATGCACATATATTTTTGTTTGTATGCCTGTGCTTTGCAAAATGTCCTGTGCGTGCGTTCGCATGTGTCTTAACATGAAATATATCCCAAACTTCTTAACGGGTCACGATTTTGTCCAAAAACTTTGTCTCGCTGTCTTTGACTGACAAAGTCTTAGCTCCTCACAAGGTGTTCTACTACGTGTGGTGTCACGTGTAATGTCATATATTTTAATGTAAATATAGTCCACCACCCATTCCTCTTCGTTTCCTTTTGTTAAACATACAATACGGCATTTAGTCGCTGGTATTGTGGCAATATCTTAAATGTATTGCATAAGAACGCCTTTTGTACGGGTGTGAGTGTGTATGTCTATGGGCTAAGTATGTTAGCTAAGCGTGGACTTAGTATTTATTATTACCATAGGTGGGCATATGGGAGAATCCACAGCTAAGAGAATTTTTGTTCATATTTTCCAAACATTTTTTTTTAGAAAAATTGTAAAACACACTTTTTCAATAAACGTGGATTTTTTTAAAAAATACTTTTGATTGATTTTTCAAAAAAAAAAAAAATTAATTAATTCTCTTTCGAGTTGAGCTTTTAAAAATATTGAATTTTTTTTATTTTTTGCCTTATTAAGGCGAAGGTCACGGGTGGTTAAGTCGATCACCCATGAAACGTAGAGTAATGGTTGGATGCGTGGGACTTCGGTAGACTCTTAATTTTTCAATGTATCTCATAGGTCTAACAGCTCAACTCGAAAGAGAATTATTTAAATATCGCCTTAAAAAATACTTTTTCAATAAAAGTGGAATTTTTCAAAAATACTTTTTCAATTAACGTGAAATTTTTACAAAAATACTTTCCGAATACATGTGGGCTTAAAAAATATTTTTTCAATAAACCTGGATTTAAAAAAATTCAATAAATATGGATTTTTTTTAAAAAATACTTCTTTAACATTTTCCAAAATGTGTTTTTCAAAAAATGTTTTTAAACACTTTTTTTATTATTTTTTTCTAAGAAGCTATCAACATTTTTTTAAAATTTGTATAAATGTCTTTTTAACAATTTTATTTTATTTTAACAAAATATTTTTTTAATTTTTTGAAATATTTTGGTTTCGAAAATTTGTTTAACAGTTTTTTTAAATTATGTTGAATTTTTCCATCATTTTTTAAATATTTTCAATTATTTTTTCCAGCAATTTTTACAGAAGTCTTTTTAACTTTTTTTTAATCCTTAACAAAATATATATTTTTATACCCTCAGCCTTTAGGCTAAGGAGGGTATATACACTTTGATACGATGAAAATGTGCCTCATCGAAATAATGGTTTTAGACCCCAAGTATGTTTGGACGAAATGTGTTTTAGACAATTTGGAGTCGATCTAGCCATGTCCGTCCGTCTGTCTGTCTGTCTGTCTGTCCTGCTGGCTGGAGCGCACGATAACTCTCGAACGGATGAACCGATTCGGTTCAAATTTTGGCTTTCGTAATATTTTACCCGAACTTAGTTTAAGTTCGAAGATGGGCTATATCGGTCCACTCCTTCCGGTACCTCCCCCACAAAAGTTCGGAAATATTCGGAAAATTTGTGCGCTCGATAACTCTTGAAGGGAGTAACCGATTTGGTCCATACATTGCCCATCGTGAAATGTGTACCAGACTTAGATAAGGTTTCAATATGGACTCAATCGGTCTACTCCTTCGGGTACCTCCCACACAAAATTTCGGAAAAGTTCAGTTTAGGGCCATCTCTCGAATCGCTTCGATTTTTGTTTTAGCAACTTGTATTCACTGCCCTCCATACGACGGTACAAGTTTCATCAGGGGCAAGTCCATACTTCTTGAGAAAATAGTCTGAAAGTTGCAAAAAAACCCCCCAATGGCACCGTGTAACTTGGTTGGAGTGCAAGATAGCCCTCGAACGGATCTTCCGATTCGGTTGGTTTGGCCTTAGTAATATTTTATCCAAACATAGTTTAAGTTCCAAGATAAGCCATATCGGTCCACTCCTTCAGGTACCTCTCCCACAAAAGTTAAAAAATGTTCGGAAATTTTTTTCGTACGGTAACTCTTGAAGGGAGTGGCCGAATTGGTCCGTACTTCACACATCCTAATATATTTACTAGATATAAATCAGGTTCAAATATGGACTATATCTGTCCACTCCATCCGGTACCTCCCACACAAAATTTCGGATAAGTTCACTTTTAGACCTGCAATCGAATCGCTTTGATTTTTGTTGAAGCAACTTGCATTCGCTGCCTCAATTGCGATGGTAATTTTTTTTTAGGGACAAGTCCATATTTCTTAGGAAAACAGCCCGAACGGTTTAAAAAATCCCTATGTCACTATATGTGGCTGTCGGAGAGCACGATAACTCTTGAACTGGTCAACCGATTTGGTCCAACATTTGGTCTTCGTCATATTATATCCAAACTTAGTTTCATGGGCAATACCGGTCCACAACTTCCGGTACTTCTCCCCAATATTAAAAAAAATGTCACTAAAATGCTAGGACGATATCACTTGAATGGGGTAACCAATTTGGTCCAAACTTTGGATCTCCTAATATTTTGTCAAAATTTAGTTTAACTTCTAAAATGGCCCAAATCGATCCTCCCTAAGGGTACCTCCCCCACAAAGGTTCAACATTTGTGTCTTAGTGCAGTTAATTCCTAATCCACATTTGTGTTGGCAAGTCCAAATGTCCAAAAAGGGCCACAAAATTCTGAAGAGAACTTAAAAACATTCGATCTGTCCGTAGGTGAAAGCTTCACTTCACATTGGCTGAGGGTATATATCTGTCGGCAAAGCCGACTGACACTTTTTTACTTGTTTTTATTTTAAATAAAAATTGTTTTATTCTAAACTTTTGAATTTCTTTCAACAATTTTTTTAAAAATAAATATATTATTTTTACGAATAAAAAAATTGAACCCGCCTTTAATATGGAAAAAGTACTTATTTTGAAATATATATGAAATATATATGAAAATGTTTTTTAAAAATCCACGTCTTTTTTATTTGTTTAATAATAATTTTTCTGTTTTTTTTTAATAGTCTACGTTTTTTATTTTTTTATAATCCACGTTTGCTGAAATTAATTTTTCTTTTATATAATCCAAGTTTTTTTATTTTTTTATAATCCACGTTTGCTGAAAATTATTATTTTATATACTCCTATACTATTTTTTTATTTCTTTTAAATAATTCACGTCTTTCATTATTCTTTAGCCACGTTTACTGAAAATTAGCTTTTAAAAAATCCACGTTAATTGACAAAATATTTTTAAAACCATGTTATTCAAAAACAAATTTAAAAATTCAAAATTGAAAAATTGGTTTTTAAAAAATTCACTTTTATTGGAAAAATATTTTATGTATGTTTATTAAAAAATAGAAAATTCACATTTATTAATTAAAATAAGAATACTTTTCCAATAAATGTGGATTTAAAAAAAATCTTTTCAACAATTTTTCACTTATTTTTCAAAAAAGTTTCTCGGCAATTTTTTTATGATCTAAAAAAATGCTTTTCAACTTTTCTAAATTTTTAATTGCTTTTCAAAATATGTTTTTTAATTTTTGTTTAAAATATGTTTCAACAATTTTTTTTTTAAATTTTTTATAAAATAATTTTTGAATTTTTTTGCTTTTGTTTTCAAAATTTATTTTTTTATAACTACAATTTTTTCACCCTTTTTAAAAATACATATTTTTACTTTTTTATTTTTAATATTTTTCAGCAATTTTTAAAAAATATCTTTTTAAACAATTTAAATTAAATCTATAAAAAAAATAAAATTTTCTATAAACATTTTTTGTTAAACAAATTGAAAAAAATTGGCCGTATGGAAAAAAATATTTTTTATAAAGCGCACGCTTATTGAATTATTTTTTTTTTAAAGCCCATGTTTATTGAATTAATTTTTTAGATCCACCTTTAATAAATTATTTTTTTTAATTCACGTATATTGAATAATTTTTTTTAATCCACGTATATTGAATAATTTTTTTAATCCACGTTTTTTGAATTAATATATATATATATATATATATATATATATTTTTTTTTTTTTTTTTAAACTACTTGTATTGAAGAAAATATTTTTAATTCCACGTTTAGCGCATTAATATTTTTTTTTAATCCACGTATTTAAATGTTTTTGTTTCAAAGGTATTTTAAAAAACGCCCTTTTTAAAAAATCACGTTTTTTAAAAAATTTTATAAAATCTACCTTCATTGAAATCTAATTTATTTAAGAAACAATATTTTTTAAAAAATCCACATGTATTGAAAAAGTATTTTTTAAGAAATCCACGCTTAATAAAAAAATATTTTTTTATAAACCCGTTTTATTTAAAAAAAATATCCAATTTATTAATGAAAATATATTTATTCAACAATCCACGTTTATTGAACAAAATATTAAATAAAAAGTCCACGCTTATTGAAAAAATATTTTTTTAAAAATCCTGATTTATTGAAAACATATATTTTAAAAAAATCCACGTTTATTGAAAACATATTATTTAAAAATCCATGTTTATTGAAAAAACATTTTTTCAAAAATACACGTATATTGAAAAAAAATTTAAAAAATACACTTTTATTGAAACAATATTTTTTTAAAAAATCCAAGTTTATTGAAAAAATATTTTTTAGAAATCCACGTTCATTGAAAAAATATTTACTAAAAAATTCTCCTTTATTCCAAAAATATTTTTTTAAAAATCCCCTTTTAATTAAAAAATATTTTTTTAAAAACCCGGTTTATTTACAAAAAAAATCTAAAAACCCGGTTTATTCAAAACAAAATTTTTTTTTAAAAAATAAACTTTTGTTTAAAGAACATTTTTTAAATAATTGTTGCAAACACACTCCAGATGGGACAAGGGAGACTTCTCTCATGTCAATGAGTGCACCCCGATTCATATTAGCTCAATGATATGGGACCTACTGTTTATTGCCGAGTCCGAACGGCGTGTCTTAAGACACCACTTGTAGAGAAGTTTTACTAGGCTGATACTCAGGAAATGTCGCCAACATCACTGAGGGGTATTTTGCCACCGTTGAATCGAACCCACGACCTTTAGCATGCAAGGCGGGTGTGCATACCATTGCACCACGGTGGCACCCAATTTTTTAAATAACGCACGTTTATTGAAAAAAATATTCTTTAAAAAATTCCCGTTTATTGAAAAAATTTAGAAAATCCCTATTTATTAAAAAATATTATTTTTTAAAAAAAATCACGTTTTTTGAATAAATATTTTTTTTTAAATATCCACGTTTATTGAAAAAAAAAACTTGTTAAAAAATCCATGTTGTCTATAAAATTTTTATTAAAAATCCACTTTTATTGAAGAAATATTTGTTAAAAGGCCATGTTTATTAAAAATATATTTTTTATAGAATTTTATTTTATAGAAAAACATGTTTTATATAATTTTTGTTTAAAAAAAAAATAAAAAACACGTTTTTTGAAAAAAGTATTGTTTTACAAATTCAATTTTTAAAAAATATATATTTTTTAAAAGTTTTTGAAAAACACATTCTTTTAAAATTCACGTAATTCGTAAAAATCCAAAAGGGTATACCCCACTTCCTTTTAGTGGGGTCACCCATATACATATCTCTTCCATTCTGTCTAACTTTCTGTACCTGTCACATCTTCTTTGATTCGTCATTGTTGCTGTGGTTGTGCCTCCTCTACGATGTGAGTCTTTACACCTATTGCCGTGAGCATGACATTTATGTTCCGTAGTGCCTTCTTTGAATTACGGCCATATTTACTCACATGACCATTACCACCCACAGGCACCCCACCCCCCCTTAACCAACAATATCAGGAATTACGAACATCTTTGGTACATTACTTTTGTGATATCATTACATTTTAGACGCTAAAATCTTCATATCAAAGACTACATAAACCTTCAATATTTATTTAGTGAGCGTGTCCTCAACTCAGCAAATACGTGTAACGACAAGCATGTTCGAATGAGAATAGGCTATCATCCCGTACCTCATATATATTTTGTTTATACAATCTAAGCGTGTGTGTGGTCCACGAAATCTCTAGCCAATTACTTTTATTTATTTATTTAACTAATGGAATTATTTTTGTTGCTTTACGTTTTTTTTCTTTCTTTGATTTTTGAGACAAGATTTTTCTTGTCGATGTTCTTAGAGCTTTGTGGCTTCGGGAAATATTTATGTCATTAAATGGCGGCAAATTTTGAGGTTTTAGTCATATGTGTTTCCAATAAAATAATGATTTGTAATGGAAGGAACTGTGGGTAGCACGGACACTGTTGTGTTGTAAAGATTATGTCTTTCAAAAAAGTGCATTTTAAAAAAAATATTTCTTGAAATGTCCAACAAACGTTGAATTTTTAAAAAATATTTTTTGAAATATCCAACAAACGTGGATTTTTTAAAAAATATTTTTTTGAAATACCCAACAAACGTGGATTTTTTAAAAAATATTTTTTTGAAATATCCAACAAACGTGAATTTTTTAAAAAATATTTTTTTTGAAATATCCAACAAACGTGGATTTTTTAAAAATTTTTTTTTTAAATATCTAACAAACGTGGATTTTTTAAAAAATATTTTTTTAAATATCTAACAAACGTGGATTTTTTAAAAAATATTTTTTGAAATATCCAAAAAACGTAAATTTTTTAAAAAATCTTTTTTGAAATTTCCAACAAACGTGGATTTTTTAAAAAATATTTTTTGAAATATCCAACAAACGTGGATTTTTTAAAAAATATTTTTTGAAATATCCAACAAACGTGGATTTTTTAAAAAATATTTTTTGAAATATCCAATAAACGTGGATTTTTTAAAAAATATTTTTTGAAATATCCAACAAACGTGGATTTTTTAAAAAATATTTTTTGAAATATCCAACAAACGGGGATTTTTTAAAAAATATTTTTTAAAATATCCAACAAACGTGGATTTTTTTAAAAATATTTTTTGAAATATCCAACAAACGTGGATTTTTTAAAAAATATTTTTTGAAATATCCAACAAACGTGGATTTTTTAAAAAATATTTTTTGAAATATCCAACAACCGTGGATTTTTTAAAACATATTTTTTGAAATATCCAACAAACGTGGATTTTTTAAAAAATATTTTTTGAAATATCCAACAAACGTGGATTTTTTAAAAAATATTTTTTGAAATATCCAACAAACGTGGATTTTTTAAAAAATATTTTTAGAAATATCCAACAAACGTGGATTTTTTAAAAATATTTTTTGAAATATCCAACAAACGTGGATTTTTTAAAAAATATTTTTTGAAATATCCAACAAACGTGGATTTTTAAAAAAATATTTTTTGAAATATCCAAAAAACGTGGATTATTTAAAAATATATTTTTTGAAATATCCAGCAAACGTGGATTTTTTAAAAAATATTTTTTGAAATATCCAACAAACGTGGATTTTTTAAAAAATATTTTTTGAAATATCCAACAAACGTGGATTTTTTAAAAAATATTTTTTGAAATATCCAACAAACGTGGATTTTTTAAAAAATATTTTTTGAAATATCCAACAATCGTGGATTTTTTAAAAAATATTTTTTGAAATATCCAACAAACGTGGATTTTTTAAAAAATATTTTTTGAAATATCCAACAAACATGGATTTTTTAAAAAATATTTTTTGAAATATCCAACAAACGTGGATTTTTTAAAAAATATTTTTTGAAATATCCAACAAACGTGGATTTTTTAAAAAATATTTTTTGAAATATCCAACAAACGTGGATTTTTTAAAAAATATTTTTTTGAAATATCCAACAAACGTGGATTTTTTAAAAAATATTTTTTGAAATATCCAACAAACGTGGATTTTTTAAAAAATATTTTTTGAAATATCCAACAAACGTGGATTTTTTAAAAAATATTTTTTGAAATATCCAACAAACGTGGATTTTTTAAAAAATATTTTTTGAAATATCCAACAAACGTGGATTTTTTAAAAAATATTTTTTGAAATATCCAACAAACGTGGATTTTTTAAAAAATATTTTTTGAAATATCCAACAAACGTGGATTTTTTAAAAAATATTTTTTGAAATATCCAACAAACGTGGATTTTTTAAAAAATATTTTTTGAAATATCCAACAAACGTGGATTTTTTAAAAAATATTTTTTGAAATATCCAACAAACGTGGATTTTTTAAAAAATATTTTTTGAAATATCCAACAAACGTGGATTTTTTAAAAAATATTTTTTGAAATATCCAACAAACGTGGATTTTTTAAAAAATATTTTTTGAAATATCCAACAAACGTGGATTTTTTAAAAAATATTTTTTGAAATATCCAACAAACGTGGATTTTTTAAAAAATATTTTTTGAAATATCCAACAAACGTGAATTTTTTAAAAAAATATTTTTTGAAATATCCAACAAACGTGGATTTTTTAAAAAATATTTTTTGAAATATCCAACAAACGTGGATTTTTTAAAAAATATTTTTTGAAATATCCAACAAACGTGGATTTTTTAAAAAATATTTTTTGAAATATCCAACAAACGTGGATTTTTTAAAAAATATTTTTTGAAATATCCAACAAACGTGGATTTTTTAAAAAATATTTTTTGAAATATCCAACAAACGTGGATTTTTTAAAAAATATTTTTTGAAATATCCAACAAACGTGGATTTTTTAAAAAATATTTTTTGAAATATCCAACAAACGTGGATTTTTTAAAAAATATTTTTTGAAATATCCAACAAACGTGGATTTTTTAAAAAATATTTTTTGAAATATCCAACAAACGTGGATTTTTTAAAAAATATTTTTTGAAATATCCAACAAACGTGGATTTTTTAAAAAATATTTTTTGAAATATCCAACAAACGTGGATTTTTTAAAAAATATTTTTTGAAATATCCAACAAACGTGGATTTTTTAAAAAATATTTTTTGAAATATCCAACAAACGTGGATTTTTTAAAAAATATTTTTTGAAATATCCAACAAACGTGGATTTTTTAAAAAATATTTTTTGAAATATCCAACAAACGTGGATTTTTTAAAAAATATTTTTTGAAATATCCAACTATCGTGGATTTTTTAAAAAATATTTTTTGAAATATCCAACAATCGTGGATTTTTTAAAAAATATTTTTTGAAATATCCAACAATCGTGGATTTTTTAAAAAATATTTTTTGAAAAATCCAACAAACGTGGATTTTTTAAAAAATATTTTTTGAAAAATCCAACAAACGTGGATTTTTTAAAAAATATTTTTTGAAATATCCAACAAACGTGGATTTTTTAAAAAATATTTTTTGAAATATCCAACAAACGTGGATTTTTTAAAAAATATTTTTTGAAATATCCAACAAACGTGGATTTTTTAAAAAATATTTTTTGAAATATCCAACAAACGTGGATTTTTTAAAAAATATTTTTTGAAATATCCAACAAACGTGGATTTTTTAAAAAATATTTTTAGAAATATCCAACAAACGTGGATTTTTTAAAAAATATTTTTTGAAATATCCAACAAACGTGGATTTTTTAAAAAATATTTTTTGAAATATCCAACAAACGTGGATTTTTTAAAAAATATTTTTTGAAATATCCAACAAACGTGGATTTTTTAAAAAATATTTTTTGAAATATCCAACAAACGTGGATTTTTTAAAAAATATTTTTTGAAATATCCAACAAACGTGGATTTTTTAAAAAATATTTTTTGAAATATCCAACAAACGTGGATTTTTTAAAAAATATTTTTTGAAATATCCAACAAACGTGGATTTTTTAAAAAATATTTTTTGAAATATCCAACAAACGTGGATTTTTTAAAAAATATTTTTTGAAATATCCAACAAACGTGGATTTTTTAAAAAATATTTTTTGAAATATCCAACTATCGTGGATTTTTTAAAAAATATTTTTTGAAATATCCAACAATCGTCGTTTTTTTAAGAAATATTTTTTGAAAAATCCAACAAACGTGGATTTTTTAAAAAATATTTTTTGAAAAATCCAACAAACGTGGATTTTTTTAAAAAATATTTTTTGAAATATCCAACAAACGTGGATTTTTTAAAAAATATTTTTTGAAATATCCAACAAACGTGGATTTTTTAAAAAATATTTTTTGAAATATCCAACAAACGTGGATTTTTTAAAAAAATATTTTTTGAAATATCCAACAAACGTGGGATTTTTTAAAAAATATTTTTTGAAATATCCAACAAACGTGGATTTTTTTAAAAAATATTTTTTGAAATATCCAACAAACGTGGATTTTTTAAAAAATATTTTTTGAAATATCCAACAAACGTGGATTTTTTAAAAAATATTTTTTGAAATATCCAACAAACGTGGATTTTTTAAAAAATATTTTTTGAAATATCCAACAAACGTGGATTTTTTAAAAAAATATTTTTTGAAATATCCAACAAACGTGGATTTTTTAAAAAATATTTTTTGAAATATCCAACAAACGTGGATTTTTTAAAAAATATTTTTTGAAATATCCAACTATCGTGGATTTTTTAAAAAATATTTTTTGAAATATCCAACTATCGTGGATTTTTTAAAAAATATTTTTTGAAATATCCAACAATCGTGGATTTTTTAAAAAATATTTTTTGAAAAATCCAACAAACGTGGATTTTTTAAAAAATATTTTTGAAATATCCAACAAACGTGGATTTTTTAAAAAATATTTTTTGAAATATCCAACAAACGTGGATTTTTTAAAAAATATTTTTTGAAATATCCAACAAACGTGGATTTTTTAAAAAATATTTTTTGAAATATCCAACAAACGTGGATTTTTTAAAAATATTTTTTGAAAAATCCAACAAACGTGGATTTTTTAAAAAATATTTTTTGAAAAATCCAACAAACGTGGATTTTTTAAAAAATATTTTTTGAAATATCCAACAAACGTGGATTTTTTAAAAAATATTTTTTGAAATATCCAACAAACGTGGATTTTTTAAAAAATATTTTTTGAAATATCCAACAAACGTGGATTTTTTAAAAAATATTTTTTGAAATATCCAACAAACGTGTATTTTTTAAAAAATATTTTTTGAAATATCCAACAAACGTGGATTTTTTAAAAAATATTTTTTGAAATATCCAACAAACGTGGATTTTTTAAAAAATATTTTTTGAAATATCCAACAAACGTGGATTTTTTAAAAAATATTTTTTGAAATATCCAACAAACATGGATTTAAAAAAAAATTGAATTATACCTAACAAATGTGGATTTTTTTAAAAATAATTTTTGAAATACCCAACAAACGTGGATTTTTAAAAAATTTTTTTTGAAATACTCAACAAACGTGAATTTTTTAAAAAATATTTTTTGAAATACCCAACAAACGTGGATTTTTTAAAAAATATTTCTGGAAGTATCAAACAAACGTGGATTTTTAAAAGATATTTTTCAAGTATGCAACAAACGTGGATTTTTTAAAAATATTTTTGGAAGTATCCAACAAACGTGGATTTTTAAAAAAATATTTTTTGAAATATCCAACAAACGTGGATTTTTTAAAAAATATTTTTTGAAATATCCAATAAACGTGGATTTTTTAAAAAATATTTTTTGAAATATCCAACAAACGTGGATTTTTTAAAAAATATTTTTTGAAATATCCAACAAACGTGGATTTTTTAAAAATATTTTTTGAAATATCCAACAAACGTGGATTTTTTAAAAAATATTTTTTGAAATATCCAACAAACGTGGATTTTTTAAAAAATATTTTTTGAAATATCCAACAAACGTGGATTTTTTAAAAAATATTTTTTGAAATATCCAACAAACGTGGATTTTTTAAAAAATATTTTTTGAAATATCCAACAAACGTGGATTTTTTAAAAAATATTTTTTGAAATATCCAACAAACGTGGATTTTTTAAAAAATATTTTTTGAAATATCCAACTATCGTGGATTTTTTAAAAAATATTTTTTGAAATATCCAACTATCGTGGATTTTTTAAAAAATATTTTTTGAAATATCCAACAATCGTGGATTTTTTAAAAAATATTTTTTGAAAAATCCAACAAACGTGGATTTTTTAAAAAATATTTTTTGAAATATCCAACAAACGTGGATTTTTTAAAAAATATTTTTTGAAATATCCAACAAACGTGGATTTTTTAAAAAATATTTTTTGAAATATCCAACAAACGTGGATTTTTTAAAAAATATTTTTTGAAATATCCAACAAACGTGGATTTTTTAAAAAATATTTTTTGAAAAATCCAACAAACGTGGATTTTTTAAAAAATATTTTTTGAAAAATCCAACAAACGTGGATTTTTTAAAAAATATTTTTTGAAATATCCAACAAACGTGGATTTTTTAAAAAATATTTTTTGAAATATCCAACAAACGTGGATTTTTTAAAAAATATTTTTTGAAATATCCAACAAACGTGGATTTTTTAAAAAATATTTTTTGAAATATCCAACAAACGTGTATTTTTTAAAAAATATTTTTTGAAATATCCAACAAACGTGGATTTTTTAAAAAATATTTTTTGAAATATCCAACAAACGTGGATTTTTTAAAAAATATTTTTTGAAATATCCAACAAACGTGGATTTTTTAAAAAAATATTTTTTGAAATATCCAACAAACATGGATTTAAAAAAAAATTGAATTATACCTAACAAATGTGGATTTTTTTAAAAATAATTTTTGAAATACCCAACAAACGTGGATTTTTAAAAAATTTTTTTTTGAAATACTCAACAAACGTGAATTTTTTAAAAAATATTTTTTGAAATACCCAACAAACGTGGATTTTTTAAAAAATATTTCTGGAAGTATCAAACAAACGTGGATTTTTTAAAAGATATTTTTTCAAGTATGCAACAAACGTGGATTTTTTAAAAATATTTTTGGAAGTATCCAACAAACGTGGATTTTTAAAAAAATATTTTTGGAAGTATCCAATAAACGTGGATTTTTTTAAAAAATATTTCTGGAAGTATCCAACAAACGTGGATTTTTTAAAAAATATTTCTGGATGTATCCAACAAACGTGGATTTTTTAAAAAATATTTCTGGAAGTATCCAACAAACGTGGATTTTTTAAAAAATATTTCTGGATGTATCCAACAAACGTGGATTTTTTAAAAAATATTTCTGGAAGTATCCAACAAACGTGGATTTTTAAAATTTTTTTTCACGTATTCAACCTACGTGGATTTTTAAAATTTTTTTTCACGTATGCAACCTACGTGGATTTTTAAAATTTTTTTTTCACGTATGCAACCTACGTGGATTTTTAAAATTTTTTTTTCACGTATGCAACCTACGTGGATTTTTTCAAAAAATATTTTTTTCAAGTATGCAGTATGCGTGGATTTTTTAAAAAATATTTTTTTAAGTATCCAACAAACGTGGGATTTTAAAATTTTTTTTCAAGTATCCAACCAACGTGGATTTTTTCAAAAAATATTTTTTTTCAAGTATCCAACCAACGTGGATTTTTTCAAAAAATATTTTTTTTCAAGTATCCAACCAACGTGGATTTTTTCAAAAAATATTTTTTTTCAAGTATCCAACCAACGTGGATTTTTTCAAAAAATATTTTTTTTCAAGTATCCAACCAACGTGGATTTTTTCAAAAAATATTTTTTTTCAAGTATCCAACCAACGTGGATTTTTTCAAAAAATATTTTTTTTCAAGTATGCAGTATGCGTGGATTTTTTAAAAAATATTTTTTTAAGTATCCAACACACGAGAATGTTTTAAAAAATGGGTTTTCAAGTATCCAAACGAGGATTTTTAAAACATATTTTTTCAAGTATCCAACAAACGTGGATTTTTAAAACATATTTTTTCAAGTATCCAACAAACGTGGATTTTTAAAAAATATTTTTCAAGTATCCAGTAAACGTAGATTTTGTAAAAAAATATTTTTTCAAGTATTCAGAAAACGTGGATTTAGTTTAATATTTTCCAATTTTCAGTAATCGTAGTTTTTTTAAAAGATATTTTTTCAAGTATTCATATAACGTGGATTTTTTAAAAAATATTTTTTCAAGTATTCAGTAATCGTGAATTTTTTAAAAAATATTTTTTCAAGTTTTCAGTAATCGTGGATTTTTTAAAAAATATTTTTTCAAGTATTCGGTAATCGTGGATTTTTTAAAAAATATTTTTTCATGTATTCAGTAATAGTGGATTTTTTAAAAATAATTTTTTCAAGTATTCAGTAATTGTGGATTTTTTAAAAAATATTTTTTCAATTATTCAGTAAACGTGGATTTTTTAAAAAAATATTTTTTCAAGTATTCAGTAATCGTTGATTTTTTAAATATTCAACAAACGTGGATTCTTTAAAAAATATTTTTTAAATATCCAACAAACGTGGATTCTTTAAAAAATATTTTTTGAAATATCCAACAAACGTGGATTTAAAAAAAAATTTAATAATACCTAACAAATGTGGATTTTTTTAAAAATAATTTTTGAAATACCCAACAAACGTGGATTTTTTAAAAAATATTTCTGGAAGTATCCAACAAACGTGGATTTTTTAAAAGATATTTTTTCAAGTATCCAACAAACGTGGATTTTTTAAAAAAATATTTCTGGAAGTATCCAACAAACGTGGATTTTTTAAAAAATATTTTTGGAAGTATCCAACAAACGTGGATTTTTTTAAAAAATATTTCTGGAAGTATCCAACAAACGTGGATTTTTTAAAAAATATTTCTGGAAGTATCCACCAAACGTGGATTTTTTAAAAAATATTTCTGGAAGTATCCAACAAACGTGGATTTTTTAAAAAATATTTCTGGAAGTATCCAACAAACGTGGATTTTTTAAAAAATATTTCTGGAAGTATCCAACAAACGTGGATTTTTAAAAAATATTTCTAGAAGTATCCAACAAACGTGGATTTTTTAAAAAATATTTCTGGAAGTATCCAACAAACCTGGATTTTTTAAAAATTATTTCTCCAATTTTCAGTTATCGTGGATTTTTTATCAAAATATTTTTGCTAGTATTCAGTAAACGTTGATTTTTTAAAAAATATTATTTCATGTATTCAGTTAACGTGGATTTTTTTAAGAATATTTTTCCAAGTATTCAGTAATCGTGGGTATTTTTAAAAAATATTTTTCCAAGTATTCAGTAATCGTGGGTATTTTTAAAAAATATTTTTTCAAGTATTCATTTAACGTGGATTTTTTTTAAGAATATTTTTCCAAGTATTCAGTAATCGTGGATATTTTTTAAGAATATTTTTCCAAGTATTCAGTAATCGTGGATATTTTTAAAGAATATTTTTTCAGGTATTCAGCAAAAATGGATTTTTTAAAAAAATATTTTTTCAAGTATCCAACGAACGAGGATTTTTTAAAAAAATATTTTTTTTCAAGTATCCAACAAACGAGGATTTTTAAAAAATATTTTTTCAAGTATCGAAGGAACGATGATTTTTTAAAAAAAAATATTTTTTCATGTATCCAACATTCGTGGATTTTTAAAACTATTTAATCAAGTATTCCGTAAATGTGGATTTTTTTAAAAAGTAGTTTTCCAATTTTCAGTAATCGTGGATTTTTTTAAAAAATATTTTTTTCTAATATTCAGTAAACATGGATTTTAAAAAAAAATATTTTTCAAGTATTCATTAAAAGTGGATTTTTTAAATATTTTCCAAGTATTCAGTAATCGCTGATTTTTTAAAAAATATTTTTTCAATTATTCAGTAAATATGGATTTTTTGAAAAAATATTTTTTCAAGTATCCAGTAAACGCGGATTTTTTAAAAAATATTTTTTCAAGTATTCAGTAAACGTGGATTTTTTAAAATATATTTTTGCTTGTATTCAGTAAACGTGGATTTTTTAAAAAAAAAATATTTTTCAATATTCAGTAAAAGTGGATTTTTTTAAAAAAAATATTTTTTTAATATTCAGTAAAAGTGCATTTTTTTTTAAATAGTTTTTCAAGTATTCAGTAGTCGTGGATCTTTTTTTAATTTTTTTCAGGTATCCAGAAAACTTGAATTTGTTAAAGGTGTACTATAGGTCGTATAACTGTTGTCAACACTTATTTGCTACGGTGTTCCTTGGAATTATTATTGATATCTTTTAAATATATTATTTTTTAATTTGTGTAATAAATACTAATAATACTAATAAAACCTTTACTTTTTCTTTTCTTTCAGGTATGTATTTTTCAAGCAGCTCACATAGATTATCCTAAGGACAATAGTAAGTTGTTTTCTAATTTTACTAAAGGAATACCTTATACCTTATTTTACCACTGTTCCGGACCCAACATCTTTAGAGCCTTAATGAATGTGTAAGCCAACATTAAACATGTGTCACTGAATTGGCCATGTTTAGCCTTAAGTGTTTATCCACACACACACAAATACTGATGTCTATCTTATTCTTTATTACGTATCGTTGATTCCTATTCATTGGCATGTATTACTAATGTCTGACTAACTGTGATTATTGCGTCGATTTTTCGACATGTGACACGTACACTCGTCTGTCTGTAACCATGGAATGGAAGCTTAACATCCGTTTTGTATATTTTGTTAAACCTTTTGGTGGATTCAATCATTTTTTCTTTGTGTATTTTATGTTTCACATCAACTGCAATTTATTTAATTTGGCATAGTCTTGGTCTGGGTTTTAATTGATTTCTTTCATTCTTGGTTTTTTGTTCCATGATTGCCATAAGCAATGTCAATGGCAAGTTATAAATAATTTCAAGAAATTAATATTGGCTAAAAGCCAGGCAGTAAGCTGCACTAAATGGATATGTACGTTGAAGGTGAATGGAAAAATTTTTGCCGGGGTTACAAAGCGTTCTACAACAAACTTCAAACTTAAGATCTAATTGGACTTCTTTCGCAACATGGCTGGGGAGGAGACTTTATCAATGGGATCGTTGATCAATGGTTAATGTTATATAAAATGTTTGGTTTTAAAAATTACATTACAATAATTGTTCCACAAACATCCCATACGGGACAAGGGAGACTTCTCTCATACCAATGAGTGCAATGATAAGGGACCTACTGTTTTTTGCCGAGTCCGAACGGCGTGTCCTAAGACACCACTTGTAAGAAGTTTTACATGGCTGAAATACTCAGGAAATGTCGCCAACATTACTGAGGGGTATTTTGCCACAGTTGAAATTTTTGATGTTGCCTGGCCGGGGAATCGAACCCACGACCTTTAGTGTGCAAGGCGGGTGTGCGTACCATTGCACCACGGTGGCACCCTACAACTTTACATTAAAAAATATATATCCAAGTGTTGGTTTGAATAAGGATAGGGAAAGTTCTGCTCAATTATAATTATAATCGATTTTCGAGAGATGTGTACGACAGGTCGTATAACTGCTGTTAACACTTATACGCTACTGTGGTCAAAAACCAGAATCAATCGAGTATACAAATCCGTTGGTTGAATATTACACTGTATTCGAGAGGTACACTTTTCCTAAGGATGCCTCGAGACATTTTCTGCCAGGCAATGTAAGCCATGATGTTAGAAAAATCATTTGCCAGCTCTTATATCAACATTTCTGTCGGAACTTTCAGTTATTTATTGATTAAAAAGTGTCATCCATATTTGAGATTTATCAATAGGATTTTATGATAAATTTATAGAATAGAACAGAATTTTTCCTTCCTGCTTTGTCACACCCTTCTATAGCTTTTAAGATTCCTCATATTTATCGTTCACAAACTGTTATTTTATTGTAAATTTCCAAATTGTTTGAAATGGAAAGTGAATTTTTCGGGTTTTTATGTCCTGCAGTAATTCACATGAGATATCCAAGACTCTTCGCTGTTGTGTTTGTTTGATTTTATGTGTTACGTTTCGATTTATCCAGTCTCTTGATACATCACCTTGTCTTCCTTTTTTCCTGTGGTGTGGAAAATAGTTGATTTATATCGCTTTCCAATTCGTAGGGTCATAAATGTGTCATACGGTTTGTGTAAAGTTTCTTCTTGCTGTCATTGATGACATATCACTGACGTACATATGAGTAGAGGTATCAGCGTAATTTCATTTTCCGGTTTATGATTTACGATTCACGTACAATTGTGAAAAATCATAAAAATACTTGAGAGGGATGTGTGGTAGTTTTTTTAACAACAAGGATTTTTTAAGTATTTTGATGATGTTCAACTATGAACAGACCAAATAACTTGGAGCTTTTAAAGAATATTTGCAAGGACCTACACAACAATAATTTTGGATTTTTTAAAGAATAATTTTCAAAGGCATATACAACAACAAACTTTGATTTTTTTAAAAATATTTTTCTAAGACCTACACAACAATAAACGTGGACATATTTATGAACATTTTTCAAGGACCAACACAACAATAAACGTGGATATTTTTAAGAATATTTTTTCATTTATCATCACAACAATAAACGTGGATTTTTTTAAAAAATATTTTCAAGGACCAACACAACAATAAACGTGGATTTTTTAAAAAAATATTTTCAAGGACCAACACAACAATAAACGTGGATTTTTTAAAGAATATTTGTAAAGGAACAACACGACAATAAACGTGGATTTTTTAAAGAATATTTGTAAAGGAACAACACGACAATAAACGTGGATTTTTTCATGGAATGCTTTTCAAGGACCTACCCAGCAATAAACGAGGAAATTTTAAAGATTTTTTAAAGAATACTTTTCAAGGACCTACACAGCAACAAAAAGTGGATTTTTTAAGGAATATTTTTCATGGGCCACCGTGGTGCAATGGTTAGCATGTCCGCCTTGCACTCATAAGGTCTGCGGTTCAAATCCCAGGCCAAGCAACATCAAATTTACAACGGTGGCAAAATTCCCCCTCAGTAATGCTGGCGACATTTCCTGAGTATTTCAGCCATGAAGAACTTCTCTACAAGTGGTGTCGTAAGACACGCCGTTCGGACTCGGCGATAAACTGTAGGTCCCATATCATTGAGCCAATATGAATCGGCGTGCACTCGTTGATATGAGAGACGTCTCCCTTGTCCCTTCAGGGATGTTGTGGGAACATATGTATGTATGTATGTATTTTTCATGGGCCATCAAACCAATACACGTTCATATATAAAACTTATTTTTTCATGGACCAACAGACCAATAAACGTGGATTTTTAAATAATATTGTTCATGGACCATCAGACCAATTAACGTGGATTTTTAAAGAATATTTTTTCATGGACCATCATACCAATTAACGTGGATTTTAAAGAATATTTGTCCAACCAGCTTCAGATCAATAAACGCGGATATTTTAAAGAATACTGTTTCAAGCTGTATCAGACCAATAAATGTAGATTTTCTAAATTAATTTTTTTTAAAGGACTAATAAACGTAGATTTTTTAATTTATATTTTTTCAAAAGACCAATAAACGTGGTTGCGTAGGGGATGGACGATACCACGGAACGGTCCTGACCGGCTTTAATATGGCAAAGCCCAGGATTTATCTTGGTCCCTCTCCCATCTCAAGTGGACACTGACCTCCCCGTGGTGTCACCTGGAGTAGCTGCCTTTAACACCAGTTAAAGGTAGTGAGCTAAAATATGCTGCGCGTTCACCCATAAGAACGTTAAAAACTAGGGTTTGGGTTAGTAACCCACCCCTAGAAAAAAGCAACCTACTTTGAAAAAACGAAGGAAAAGAAAAACAAACACCTGTAGTGCGATTCTCTAACACATTTTTGTAGTTACCGACAAAATTCGGTAAAATTAAAATGGTTATAATTTCGGTAATTAACGATATTATTCGGTAAGTTAACGACCAATAAAATGTAGTCGTAAAGTTTTACCGATAGCAACAGTGTTGTCTACTTTTATTTGAACGTTTCATTCATAATTTTGCGTTTTAAAGTTACCGATTTTTGTCGGTAACTCCAAAAATGTGTTAGAGAATCGCACTACTGGAATGTTCGCACTCTTTATAGAGAAGGTGCAGTTAACGCATTGGCAGATGTACTTGAAAAGTACAATGCCGACATTACCGTCATACAGTAAATACGATGGATTGGGAAAGGCGTCACAACAACACCTAAAGGTGACGCACTGTATTATAGCTGCCATGACGTAAAGCATGAGTTTGGTTGCGGATTCGTAGACTAAAACATCAGGTATCCAGCTTCACCCCAGTGAATGAAAGACTTGCTGCAATTCAAATAAAAGCTAAATTCTTCAACATCAGCTTTATTTGCGCTCATGTTCCCACTGATGAAAAGGACGAACAGACCAAAGAACAGACCAAAGAAACATATGACCGTTGCCCTGCCCATGACATTAAAATCATTCTAGGCGATTTTAATTCCAAAATTGGAAAGGAGAATATCTTTGACCCAACAGTCGGGAAATTCAGTCTCCACAGTGAAACATCTGACAATGGTATGAAGCTGATAGCCTTTGCAGCTGCAAAAAATCATGGTAGTTAGCAGTACCAGATTTAATCAGCTCGATATTCAAAAGGGCACCTGGCTGTCGCCAGAAATAAAAGTGATCACATTGTGATACATGGAAGACATGCATCGAGCTTGTTGGATGTACGATCGTTTCGAGCTGCAAACATAGACTCGGACCACTACCTTGTTTTAGCAAAGGTACGTACCAGATTAAACATTGCAAACAAAGTGCGAACAGACACAATACGGAAGTTGGACATCGGTAAGCTGCAATCACAACAGATAGCCACAGCATATTCCACTCAACTGGCCCAATTGCTTAATCAAAGCACCCCACGTCCCGATAACATATCAGGACAATGGCAAAACATTGCCCACTCCATGCAAACAGCCGCAAAATCAGTACTTGGATACCAGAGACCTCCACCAAGGAATCCGTGGTATGACCAGGAGTGTCGTGCTGCTACCGAAGAGAAAAATGCGGCATATTGGGCTTCTTTACAATCAATAGCAACGCATAGCGCACGAGAGAGGTATCGGGAGAAAAGGAGAGAGGAGAAACGTCTTTTCCGCAGGAAAAAAAGGGAAATGGAAAATCGGGAGTGTGAACAAATCGAGATGTACAGGAGACAGAATGAAGTCCGAAAATTCTACCAAGGAGAGAAACAGCAAACTGATGGCTTTGGTACAGGCACATCCTCCTGTAGAGACCAGCAAGGTAATCTGGTAACTGATACAGATAGTGTGCTAAGGATATGGAAAGAGCATTTTTTCAAACTGTTGGTATCCAATAGTAGCGAAGTCGACGAAGATACCACAGATCCAATCCCAGAAGATGGTATTGAATGTATACCGCCCAGCCAAGATGAGGTAGTGACAGCAATAAACCGGCTGAAGAATAAAAAGGCAGCAGGAGCTGATGGCCTACCAGCCGAGCTGTTTAAAACCGGAGGCGACACGCTGATAAGGTGTATGCAACAGCTAATTAGCACCATCTGGCAGGAATAACGCGTACCCGACGATTGAAACCTGAGCATCTTGTGTCCCGTCCATAAGAAAGGAGATAAGAATTTATGCTCCAACTATAGGGGCATAAGTCTTCACCCTATCGTCTACAAGATAGTGTCAGGGATATTGTGCGAACGACTAAAGCCCATGGTCAGCGAAATAATTGGACCTTACCAAGGCGGCTTTAGACCTGGCAAGTCCACCATCGACCAGATATTTTCCCTGCGGCAAATCCAAATCCAGGAGATACAGATCGACTCCTGCCACCTTTTTGTCGATTATAAAGCAGCCATCGACAGCCCTCTACGTTTAAAGGTATTCCAAGCCATGTCTGAATTCGGTATCCAAGCAAGGCTCATTCTGTTTTGTAAAATGACTCTATCTGACACAAGATCTTCAGTTAAAATAGGAAAGAACCTCTCCGAAATGTTTTGTACCAAAAACAGGTTTCAGGCAAGGAGACGGTCTTTCGTGTGATCTTTTCAACATCCTGCTAAAAAAGGTTATACGAGAGGCAAACGTCAAAAGAAGTGGCACAATCTACACCAATAGCCACATATTACTTGCTTATGCTGATGATATAGACATCATGGGACGATCAGTAAAGGAAGTAACCGATACCTTTATGAAGGTCGAAGGAGAATCTGCGAAAGTGGGTCTGGCGGTAAACGGTGAAAATACCAAATTGATGGTGTCGACGCGCAAAGCGTTTTTAGAGCTCGGACCAACTGTGGAAGTTGGTTCCTATAATTTTGAGGTAATAAAAGACTTCGTATAATTTGGCACCGCCGTAAACACATCAAACGACATCAGTTGTGAAATAAAAAAGAAGAATTGTATTGGCCAACAGATGCTACTTTGGCTTAAGTAAGCACTTCAAAAACAAAGCCACAACTCGTCAAACAAAAATAACGCTTTACAAAACACAGATACTGCCCGTGCTGATGTATGGTTCCGAAGCCTAGGTATTTGCGCAAACAGATAAGGCAGTGCTTGGCGTGTTTGATTGAAAAATTCTTCGAAAGATCCACGGACCAATCTGCGTTGACGGTGAATATCGACGTCGCATGAACCACGAGCTGTATCAGCTATACAACGACATCAGTATAGATAAACGTATCGAGATGCAATGATTGCGTTGGCTAGGCCATATCATAAGAATGAGCTACGATGAACTCGCTAAAAAGTCCTATAAATTCGGGCTGCATGAGGGTACACGCAGGCCAAAGAATAGATGGCGCAAACAAGTGGATGAAGAGATGACAAGGCGCGGTATTCCAGAAAGCGAAGCACTAAACAGAGGGAATTAAAGATCTTTTCTTAGTTCGGTCTATGGAACAAATGTTCTGTAATGGACCAGCTAAGTAAGTAAGTAATAGAGCGAGCAATCCTTTTAGGAATATTTCAAGGACCATTAAAAGTGGATTCCAAAAGGAATAGTTTTTCAGGGACCAAAACGTGAATTTTTTAAAGAATATTTTTTCAAGGACCAAAATGGTTTTTTTTTAAGGACGTTTATTTGGCCATTGATGAGATACGTTTATTTGGCCATTGATGCTTGGTATCATGTATGAATTTTGAAAATCTTAAAACGTGGAATTCTTTAAGGAATATTTTTTCAATGACCAAAACGTGAATTTCTTTAAGGAATATTTTTCAAGGACAATAACACGTGGAATTCTTTAAGGAATATTTTTCAAGGTCCATAAAACGTGGAATTCTTTAAGGAATATTTTTCAAGGACCATAAAACGTGGAATTCTTTAAGGAATAATTTTCAAGGACCATAAAACGTGGAATTCTTTAAAGAATATTTTTCAAGGACCATAAAACGTGGAATTCTTTAAGGAATATTTTTCAAGGACCATAAAACGTGGAATTCTTTAAGGATTATTTTTTAAGGACCCTAAAACGTGGAATTCTTTAAGGAATATTTTTCCAGGACCATAAAACGTGGAATTCTTTAAGGACTATTTTTCAAGGACTATAAAACGTGGATTTCTTTAAGGAATATTTTTCCAGGACCATAAAACGTGGAATTCTTTAAGGAATATTTTTCAAGGACTATAAAACGTGGATTTCTTTAAGAAATATTTTTCAAGGACTATAAAACGTGGAATTCTTTAAGGAATATTTTTCAAGGACTATAAAACGTGGATTTCTTTAAGGAATATTTTTTCTAGGGCTATAAAACGTGGATTTCGTTAAGGAATATTTTTTCTAGGGCTATAAAACGTGGATTTCGTTAAGGAATATTTTTGCAAGGACCATAAACGTGGATTTATTTAAGAAATATTTTTTCAAGGACCATAAAACGTATATTTATTTAAGAAATATTTTTTCAAGGACCAAAACGTGGATTTCTTTAAAGAATATTTTTGCAAGTGCCATACAATATGGATTACTTTAAAGAATATTTTTTTCAAGGGACATAAAATGTGGATTTCTATAAGAAATGTTTCTTATAATCAACATAATCAACAAACGTCACTTTGCCATTCCTCCGACAAAGAGTAAAGAAACAAAACGATTGAAACTGAAACTGGTTCTTCACAACAAAAACAAAAAATATATACTTATGTACATATATTGATAATCTTGTATGCCAGTAAAACATATTTACATTGTTGTTGTTATAGGACCATTAAACTTGAATTTCGGCAAGGAATATTTTTCGAGGACCATAAGGCCTATATATAAGTTAACAATAAAAGACTTCTTCGTCTTTTGGTGAGCTTAAATAAACTGTTTCTTTATTGAAATCCAAAAACTTATTTTACTTAAACTACTTAAGTTATAAAAGACAAAAAGTGCTGACACCATGATCACGCCACTAGACGTAACACGACTCCATCAATGTAGCCTAGCAAGAACACAACACAGCCAAGCAAGCAACAATGTTGTTTGTTAGTTCGGCAGGGATGTGCTAACTACCCCCTCACTTAAGTGGAGGCCGTCCTCGGTCTTCTTTATAGCCATTGCTACGGCAGATTTAAATCTTTGTTGTTCTCTTATCATTGTCCTACGTTTGACGAGGCACAATATGAAATGGAGTATTCCGATACTCATAAAAACAACACCGCCAACTAAAATTGGTCGCATTCTTGCATCTTTTTCAAGGTCGCCAATATATTGTAAGTTTTGCAAGTTCATCTGATGGATAGATGACAAACTTAAAATTTCACTGTGGTTGTTTATAATAATTGAGGGGAATGATGGTGTTCCTGGTTTCCGCATATCAATGTTGTTTCTATTTACGAATAGTGTACCATTGACAGTCACATTTTTTTCAAAGATTATGAGGAATGTGCCGTTTATGTTTCTTACATTTTCGGTTGCTTCTTTCACTTCTGCAATAGCGTCATTGACAATGATAATTCCATCGTCGATTTCTGCCACTTTATCAAGATTATTGCTTTGCGTATTACAGTGTGCTGATTCACCCGATATGAGTTGTTGAGCGCAGGTTTCGCTTGGCATAAGTTGACAATAGGTTGAAGATATTGTTTGCTTGCAATTTGTTGCTGAATACGTCTTGCCTTCGCAGTCTACTACAGTGTTGGTGTCAGCGAATTGGATAATTTTATTATCGTGAGGTACTGGGAATAAAGAAATTTTCTGACATGTTCTTATTGGAATAGGATATTTAATGATAAAATACAAACAATATTCATTTGATATTACTTTTACTTTAGACAAAGACATTAGTTCTGATATGGTGAAATCTGTGTGTTGCTCATTGCTCTGATTTTTTATAAATATTTTTAAATCGTCTTGGTCCAAAACTGTTGGATTTACAATATTTATTTTAGCTAAAGTTACGGATAAAATTATATCTTGTAGTTCCATAACTATCATCCGATTTCTGGCCATTAAAATTTCAAATAGATTTACGGTATCAATTTGTTCCTTTCTACGAGTCCTTAGAATCGTGTTTACAGCGTTTGTTAATTTCTCGATTTCAATTTGTATTTTTGTATTTATTTCTATCTGTCTATTGTTGGAGTCTACAAGTTGTTTTTCGATTAATTTTGCTTCTTCCCAATCATCTGCATCTGGTGTACCCGCAATGACCTTAAGTGCTTTGCCTATCAAATTAATGCTTCTTGCATGCCGATGATGTATGGTGAGGGTTGTTAAAAGAGTATCAATATGCAATAAATCGGATTCTAATATCTTTTTTACATGAGTCTGAGGAAATATGCTAATTGCATTTTTAGTTTCACGTTGTATCTCAAAGTACGTTGTTAAGTTAGTTGTATGCCTTAGATACCCATAGTCATTCCAAACGATGGCTTTCCCATCCAAAATTGGGACATAATCGGAGTGTGAATAGTCAATAATCTTTGCACGAGTCAACGTTAGTATGAAAAGAAATTGTAGTAACAGCCTAGGTAAAAAACAAAAGCAGAAAAAAACATTTTATCAATATAAACTAAAATTTATCTGAGGTTGTCCTTATGGACCACCCTCCCCTTTATTAGGACAGTTGTCCCCAAATCTGCTTCGACAGTAGCTTCTTCATAAAGTGGTGTCATTTTATTTCCAAGTCTACGAATCGTTCTGGACGCTATTGGCTGTACCACAGCGAATTTTGAGAATTTATCCACACAAGTTAAGAAATGGTTTTTATCAGTTGAATAAATATCAATATGTAGAATTTCACCGGAATAAGAAGGAACCTTTGTTTCTCCTATAACGTGTTTTTCTGGATGCCGATTGTATTTTGCTTTTGAACATGTCTTGCAGTTGGCAACAACCTCATTCGCTATTTTCACCATTTTGGGGAAATAGTAGTCTGAAAGGATTTGTTTAACATTCTCTTGGGCTGCCCGATGAGCTCTATTGTGTTCACTTACGACAATTTCTCTCTGGTCGCATTGGTTGAAAATGTCAGAGACAAATTTACTACAAAATCGGAACTTCGTTGAAGGGAACATTCTAATCAAATCGTGTTGAATGTGGGCCAACACAGGTAGGCCGCAATGAATAGCATTGACAACTTCAGTGTTGACTGCATCAACAATTTTGGCCAATATTTCGTTTTTATCTCTATATTGTACAATATGTCTCGTTTTGTTTCCGAAAAGTATAAAATTTCGAGTGGTGGGAAATTCCGACTCTTCCAGAATGATTTGGTTGCGAAAACAATTGACCGGTTTGTCTGAGCTTTCCATAGTGTAAGTGAATGACTCTTCACTATGGACTGTTGCCATGTCTGACGAATTATCGTTCTCCAACGCATGGACAAGTTGCCTTGATAGCGCATCTGCAACTTGATTTTCTTTTCCTGACTTATAATACAAGTTTGCATTATGTTCATCGATGAAAGCTTTCCAGCGCTTAATTTTTGCATTCGGATTACGATCCGAAACTGCATATGTCAAAGGTTGATGGTCAGTGAAGATGTTAAGAGTCTTCACACCATAGAGGTAATGTCTTAATGTTTTAAGAGCCCAGACTATTCCTAAAAGCTCCCTTTCGTTTGTTGCGAAATGCAACTCTTTATCCGACAATGCTCTAGAAATCATAGTGATTGGTCTTCCCTCTTGGGATAGGACAGCACCTAAACCATGTGCTGATGCATCAGTGGTAAGGTCGAACGGTTTTTTATAGTCAGGGTACATCAACATGACGTCCTCCGAAGATAGAATATTTTTCAGTTTGTGAAATGCATCCAGTTGGAAGGCGTTAAGATTGACTACAACCTTTTTGGATTTGGTTGCAGGAATTTTACCGTTTTCTCCTTTTAAAATATCAGTTAACGGTTTTGCAATTTTGGCAAAGTCCTTGATAAAACATCTGTAATAATTTGCTAACCCAAGAAACGATCTTAGTGCGAACAACGTCGTTGGTTCTGGGAAATTTTGTATTGCACTTATCTTTGATGGTGCGGTTTTTATACCTTCTTTGGATACGACAAAGCCAAGGTATTCAACTTCAGATTTAAAAAAATTTGATTTTTCGACAGAGACTCTCATGTTTGCATCGAGCAGTTTCCTAAGAACACAGTCGATATGTTTTACATGATCCTCTTTGGTTTCTGAAAAAATAATAACGTCATCAACATAAACGTAACATGTTTTGCCTATTTCATCTCTTAGTATGTCATCTATCGCTCTTTGAAACATACTAGGAGCATTCTTTAGTCCAAATGGGAGACGGCAAAACTCGTACTTTCCGTTATTTACAGAAAATGCCGTTTTTTCCCTATCTCTTTCCGCGAGTTCAATTTGATGAAACCCGGATTTCAGATCTAAAGTGGTAAAGTACTTTGCTTTACCTAAATTTGATAATATCATTGCTACGTTCGGAAAGGGATACTTATCACTAATTGTTTTGGCATTAAGCTTCCGAAAATCTATAACGAGACGTTTGTTTCGGTTGCCTAGATTATCGACACCTTTTTTGTCGACTACCCATACTGGGCTATTAAATGGTGACCTTGAAGGTCGAATTATACCATCTGCCAACAATTTTTTTATTTCTGAATTTACGAATTCAGATACACCCATTGGGTATGGATATAGTTTAGAATAAATAGGTTCTTCGTTCTCCATGTTAATGGTAGCAACGATATTTGTATTATAAGGTAGTGCTTCTTTAGGATCAGCAAAAACCTTTATTCGTTTTTTTAACATTTTCTGAAAATCCGCCTTAATTGCGAAAGGCACATCAATTTTATCGACGTCTATAAAATTAACATCTTTACATTCAAAAAATTCAATTAGTTCAGAGCCAGAATTATGTAGGATAAATCCTTTTTTTAAATCAATGTTTGCATTGATTTTCTTTAATAGGTCTAAGCCCACAATTCCATCAAATGTTGTTAGAGTTGGCAAAATGAAGAATGTAGAGTTCATGCCGAATAAATTTACAAAACATTTTTGTTTAATAGGAGTTTGTCCGTTGACAGAGTGAACTGAAAAAGGAGTACTTACGGGAATTATATGCTTCAGTTCATTGAGAGGTTTTATATAATTTTTTGAAGCACCAGTGTCAATTAAAAGGCGTATTGGTTTCCCTGCTATCGTCCGCCTTATGAACGGTAGTAGGGACCTGCCTCCAAAAAAATTTACATAGTCACGGTCTTCATTTATTTCATCGTTTATGTCTCCACATTCGGATTGAGCTATGTCACAATAGTGTCCCGCCTGCTCTTCTCCTGAATGGGATTCTGGAATCATATTATTGACTTTTTGAAATTTTGGGCCCGTACTTCGGCCAGACCCAGCTTGACGCTTAAATGGTTGTCTGTGAGAAGTTTTACCGTTACCATAATTGGTCGGTTGTCTGAATTTAGACGAAGTTGGGTCCAAGTCCATGTCCTCTATTTGATCTCTAGCCTGTAAATTAGCATCACCACCATTTTCGTAATGTGGATTTTTCTGTTTATGATAGTTTTGTTGTTTATAGTTCCAACCACTATCAGACGGTTTTCTTGTCTGAATTTTTTTTGAGGTTTCAGACCTTAACTTTTTTTCATCATTCCTATTCGCAAACGATGTGGCAAAGACGTATCTTTCGTATCTTTCGGGCAACGATTTGATAATATCAAGTGATTCATCACACGTTATTGATGAATAAATTTTTACGTCTTCGTATGGTTTCACATCTGTTTGCCCTACTGAAATGGACGATAATTTTTTTGTTAACTCGTCGACTTTTTTGTCGACTTCTGTTTTATATGCCAGAATCGCTGTACGTACAGCGGATTCTATTAATGCAGTCATTTCTTCACTGTTCATATTGTCTTTTCAAACAAAAAATTGTTACGACTATAACAAGATCTAAATCACTGTGTTTGTTTTTTTTTTGGCACAAAGATAAAAATGTTTTAAACACGCACTACACTTTGTTTTTTCTTAAATATTAAGTTCTTAATACCACCAGTTTTGGACACAATTTTGAAATTCAATGAGTGACACACTTACATGACTTTATGTTGTTTAAAAAGAGTAAATCCTTATATTTTTCAGCAAGTTTTAAGCGGGGTCTCTTAATCCAGCAAGTTTTAAGTAAGGCTCCCTTCCAGTAAATATTACTTTCAGTAAGTATTACGTTATTTAAAAAGAGTAGATCCTTAGATTTTTCAGCAAATTTTAAGCGAGGCCTCTTAATCCAGCAAGTTTTAAGTAAAGCTTCCTTTTTCAGCAAAATTTAAATTTAAGATGATAGATCTCTTTTTTTTAGATCTTTATATTCGTAGGACTGATTTAAACTGATAGATCTCTTTTTTTAGATCTTCATATTTGTAGGGTTGAACCCGGTTGGGCGCCAGTTAACAATAAAAGACTTCTTCGTCTTTTGGTGAGCTTAAATAAACTGTTTCTTTATTGAAATCCAAAAACTTATTTTACTTAAACTACTTAAGTTATAAAAGACAAAAAGTGCTGACACCATGATCACGCCACTAGACGTAACACGACTCCATCAATGTAGCCTAGCAAGAACACAACACAGCCAAGCAAGCAACAATGTTGTTTGTTAGTTCGGCAGGGATGTGCTAACTTATATTTAAAGAATATTTTTTGAAGGACCAAAACGTGGATTTTTTTAAAAAACATTTTGAAACTATCATAAAACGTGGAATCTTTTAAGAGATTGTTTTTTCAAGGACCAAAACGTGGAATATTTTTAAATGATCATAAAACGTGGAATTCTTTAAGGAATATTTTTCAAGGACCATAAAACCTATATTAATTTAAGGCATATTTTTTCAAGGCCCAAAACGTGGATTTTTTTAAAGAACGTGTTTAAATAATCATAACACGTGGAATTCTTTAAGGGATATTTTTCAAGGACCATAAAACGTGGATTCCAGAAGGAATATTTTTTCAAGGATTTTAAGGAATATTTTTTCAAGTACCATAAAACGTGAATTTCGTTAAGGAATATTTTTCAAGGACAATAAGGCCTATATTTATTTAAAGAATATTTTTTCAAGGACCAAAACGTGGATTTTTTTAAAGAACATTTTTAAATTATCATAAAACGTGGAATTCTTTAAGGAATATTTTTTCAAGGACCAAAACGTGAATTTATTTAAGGAATATTTTTTCAAGGACCAAAACGTGAATTTATTTAAGGAATATTTTTAAATTATAATAAAACGTCGAATTCTTTAAGGAATATTTTTTCAAGGACCAAAACGTGAATTTATTTAAGGAATATTTTTAAATTATAATAAAACGTCGAATTCTTTAAGGAATATTTTTAAATTATCATAAAACGTGAATTTCTTTAAGGAATATTTTTTCAAGGGCCATAAAACGTAAATTTCGTTAAGGAGTATTTTTCAAGGACATTAAGGCAGGCCTATATTTATTTAAAGAATATTTTTTCAAGGACCGAAACGTAGATTTCTCTATGAAATTATTTTCAAGGACCATCAGACTAATAGATTTGGATTTTTAAAGAATGTTTTTCAAGGACCATCAGACAAATAAACGTGGATTTTTTAAATAATATTTTTTTAAGGATTATCATACCAATAAACGTGGATATTTTAGATAATTTTTTTTTTTCAAGAATTATCAGACCTATAAACGCGGACTTTTTAGAGAATATTTTTTCAAGGATTATCAGACAAAAAAATGGATTTTTAAAGAATATTTTTTAAGTACCATCAGGACGATAAATTAAATGTGGATTTTAAGGCATTTATATTTTTTTAATACCATCAGTACTACCAAGCCAATAAACGTGGATTTTTTAAAGAATATTTTTTCAAGCATTTTTTAAAAATATATTCTTTCAAATATATTTTTAAAATATTCAAATATTTTTTATTTCGGAAGAATATTTGTTCATATTTGAAATGAAAGAAAAAACTAAAAGCCAAATATAAATTTTGTCTCCCTGAACCCACATGATGTTGCCAATAACATTTTGTGTAATTTTTATGTCACATGAGATTTGGCAAATTCTGCTAAAGCAATAATTATTCAAATAATATGTATTTATTTTGTTATAATTTTCAAAATTTATAACATTTTAATTTTATCTCTAAAGAGTAATGTTGACAACACAACCAATTTTTCGACAGGTGCAAACTACTTGCTCGTCAATCTAAAATATGACAACCATCTATGACATTGAAATAATCAAGTCAAACTGTTGACAGCATATGACTTCAGGCAATGTTATTAAAGTGTTAGTTTTCCCAAACATCTGATGTCAAAATGGCTGTGTGAATAAAATCGATATCATCATCATATATCATATCATTTATCTAGACTATTAGGAAGAGTTGGGAAATGTTGGAGAATACTATTACACCTTGTCAAGTAGCCACCAAACCAAAAATGAAGAATAGAGCCTTTATTTTCAATGACTGTTAGGCTATATTTACACTATGACACAAATTGGAACTCAAGATTTGTGCGATGGAAAATTCCTTTTGAAGATGAAAGCCCTTGGTGAGTTTACTAAGAAACCAAAAAAAAAGAAGTTTTCGCCATAGGACAAGTTTCTGTGTTATGGCTTGATGCATTTTTGACTGTCTCCCTATTATGCTTTATAGATCTGTTTGACAGTTTTTTTTTTTTTTTTTTGCGAAAAACCACATATCTTTGATAAAGAGTGGGGCTTTCCTCATTGATATCAGAGATTTCTCCACTTGTCTTTTTTTTGTGTTGTCAGAAAGTAGTTTAATTTTCGATATTGATATCCTTAAACTCACCCCCATATTTATAGACACAACAAAAAGTTTGCAAAAAAATCAATATAAATAATAATAACAGTAACAATAACAATAATCATAACGACAGTCATAAAATATTATATTTTTCTGATTAATTTTTCGTTCCCATGCAGATTAACTTGCAAAGAAATTTAATATTACCGTTATTAAATGCAAAAAACCGAACAAAAACTACATATTTTCTCAGATTGCAATCAGAAAAGCGGATTTAACAGCAAATGAAGAAATGTCGATACAAGGACAACTATGAAGCTCATCATCAAAGACAACAAACACAACAACAGCAAAACTGTTGGTTGGTAATAATAACTTCGCCATCAGACATCATCATTATACACAACGAACGAACGAACGAACAATCACACAGTCATGTAACCAAAACAAACAATCAACCATTAAATACAAATGCCAATATGGCCCATAATAAACAAACGTCACTTTGTCAATCCTCCGACAAAGAGTAAAGAAACAAAACGATTGAAACTGAAACTCACTCTTCATAACAAAAACAAAAAATATATACTTACATATATTGACAATCTTGTAAGCCAGTAAAATATATTTACATTATTGTTGCTATAGTTGTTACTGTCATTGTAAGTGTCATTGTCATCATTATTTATATCAGTTTACCGAGACAAGTCATTGCAGTCGTTCATTGCGCTGTAACTTGCAATTATGGCAGCCCAGCGAGCAGCACCCAATTGACAATTTGTTGCATATGGCTACAGCAAGGTCTAGAGGATGGCCATTTAAATGGCGGGCCCCCCTTGAAGTGGTTTGATAGACAGCCAGCCAACTTAACAGATGTTGTTATAACTTATGAATGGAATCGATATTGGCAACAACAACAAAAATAAATTACAATAAATTGTGAATTGTTCTTAATTTGTCCTGAGTTTCTTCTTCGTTTAAAATTTCATGCCATTTCATTAAAGAAAAGTCAATCATGAGTATTGAAATGGTAGATATTTATCTTTAAAGCTAATGATAATAATAAGTTATGTTAAAAGCTGAAGTGAGGGGAGGACTATTGGAACTACGTTAACAAGCAGATAACCTTAAATGTCATATGGCGAACTGCCTATATTTCATTTAAAAAAATACTTACTTACTTAACTGGCCCATTACAGAACATTTTTTCCATAGAGCGAACTAAGAAAATATCTCCAATTCTCTCTGTTTAGTGCTTTGTTTTCTGGAATACCGCGCCTTGTCATCATTTCATCCACTTGTTTGCGCCATCTATTCTTTGGCTCGTCAATTTTGCGTGCAGCGCCATGTGGCTCGAATTTATACGCCTTTTTAGCGGGTTCATCATCGCTCATTCTTATTATATGGTCTAGCCAACGCAATCGCTGCATCCCGATACGTTTAACTATATTGATGTCGTTGTATGGCAGATAGAGCTCGTGGTTCATACGATGTCGATATTCACCGTCAACACAGATTGGTCCGTGGATCTTTCGAAGAATTTTTCAATCAAACACACCAAGCACTGCCTTATCTGTTTGCGCAAGTACCTAGGTTTCGGAACCATACATCAGCACGGGTAGTATCAGTGTTTTATAAAGCGTTATTTTTGTCTGACGAGTTGTGGCTTTGTTTTTTAAAGGGCTTATTTAAGCCATAGTAGCATCTGTTGGCCGATACAATTCTTCATTTTATACCCTCCACCATAGTATGGAGGGTATATTAAGTTTGACATTCCGTTTGTAACACATCGAACTAATCATTTGCGACCCTATAATGTATATATATTCTTGATCAGGATAAAATTCTAAGACGATCTAGCCATGTCCGTCTGTCCGTCCGTCTGTCCGTCCGTCTGTTGTAATCACTCTAGCGTCCGCAATAATTGAGATAGAGTGCTGAAATTTTGCACCCGTGGGTCCTTCTTCCATAGGCAGGTCAAGTTCGAAGATGGGCTATATCGGTTCACTCTTTGGTATAGCCCCCATATAACGGTACCTACGGATTTGAGGTATTTTGACGTTCTTCGCCACACTTGCAGACCGAATTAGCTATAATTTGGCACTTAGGGTTCCTAGTGATCAACAAACTTATACGCCAAAGGATATGGACATAGGTCCATGTTTTGGTATAGTCCCCATATATCGGTACCTCCCGATTTTTGCTATTTTGAGAATTTTAGCTACCATTTTGAACCGAACTAGCTGTAATTTGCCATTTGAGGTTCTCAGTGGTCATGAAATATTTTCACCAAACATCGTCAACAAAGGTCCATGTTTTGGTATGGCCCCCTTATAACCGTACCTCCCGATTTTCGGTATTTTGAACATTTTAGTTAAAATTTTTAACCGAACTAGCTGTAATTTTCCATTTGAAGTTCTCAGTGGCCATGAAATATCTCCACCAAACATCGTCAACATAGGTCCATATTTTGGTATGGCCCCCTTATAACCGTACCTCCAGATTTTCGGTATTTTGAACATTTTAGTTACAATTTTTAACCGAACTAGCTGTAATGATCGGTATTTTGAGAATTTTAGCTACAGTTTTGTCTATTCAAAAATAATCGTCAATTTGGTATATCCCCCCATATAACTGTACCTCCGGATTTTCGGGAATTTTCAGTGGTCACGAAATTTCTTCACTAAAATTCGTCAACATGGGTCCATTTTTGAGGGTCTACATTGTTTTGATGAAACTACCCTTAATGTGACTCTATAAGTTCCCTGCAGCTATAAAACTTTTCTGCCAAAAAATTTAAAGATAGGTTGACTCTTTGATATAGCCCCGTAGGTGGTACCTTTCACCTAGCTGAACACATTTTTTTAAATTAGATTAGATTAGATAACACTGTTCAACAAAATGGAGGTGAAAGTCTGGGGCACGGAAAATTCCTCTTGGGGAAGAAAGGCCTTGGTGAGTATATTATGAACCCCGAAGGACAGATCTGCCGTGAGCGTTATACCTTTGTTCACTGTTGTTTAAGTGCTCTACAAAAACAACAAACAAAGATATAATGCTAATTCATGATGGCTTACAGGGTCTCTTGCAAAAATTTCATCACGCCATAACTCGGAAGTTCGACTCACGGCGCATCTGTCCTTCGGGGTTTTTAATATACACACACCAAGGGCTTTCATCTCCAAAAGGAATTATCTCTGCCCCAAAATTTGTGTTCACAGTGTAATTTAAGCAATAGTGGGAGGCAGTAGGAGTCTATCCATTGTCGAAAAGTTGTTCCACCTAAAATTGTGAAAGGACCCTAATTATTCCATTTTAATTAAGACTATTTTATGGTGGAGGGTATAAAAAGTTCGGCCAGGCCGTACTTAACGACTTTTTACTTGTTGTTTCACAACTGATGTCGTTTGTTGTGTTTACGGCGGTGCCGAGGTATACGAAGTCTTTTACTACCTCAAAATTATAGGAACCAACTTTAACAGTAAGTCCGACCTCAATGGACGCAATGCTCGTCGACACCATCAGCTTGGTCTTCTCGCCGTTTACCGCCAGACCCACTTTAGCAGATTCTCCTTGGACCTCCATCATCAGTTACTTCTTTTACTGATCGTCCCATGATATCTATATCATCAGCACAAGCAAGTAACATGTGGCTATTGGTGTAGATTGTGTCACTTCTTTTGACGTTTGCCTCTCGTATAACCTTTTCTAGCAGGATGTTGAAAAGATCTCACGAAAGGCTGTCTCCTTCTCTGAAACCTCTTTTAGTACCAAACTCTTCGGAGAGGTTCTTTCCTATCTTAATTGAAGATCTTGTGTCAAATAGAGTCATTTTAAAAAGCCGAATGAGCTTTGCGGGGATACCAAGTTCAGACATGGCTTGGAATAACTTTGAACGTAGCGGGCTGTCGAAGGCTGCTCTATAATCGACAAAAAGGTGGTAAGTGTCGATCTGCATCTCTTGAGTCTTTTCCAGAATTTTCCGCAGGGTAAATATCTGGTCAATGGTGGACTTGCCAGATCTTAAGCCGCATTGGTATGGTCAAATTATTTCGTTGACCATGGGCTTTAGTCGTTCGCACAATATACCTGACACTATATTGTAGGCGATAAGGAAAAGACTTGTGCCCCTATAGTTGGAGCATAAGGTCTTATCTCCTTTCTTATGGACGGGACACAGCATGCTCAGGTTCCAATCGTCGGGTGCGCGTTCTTCCTGCCAGATGGAGCTAACTAGCTGATGCATACACCCTATCAGCGTGTCGCCTCCGGTTTTAAACAGCTCGGCTTGTAGGCCATCAGCTCCTGCTGCCTTATTATTCTTCAGCCGGTTTATTGCTGTCTTTACCTCATCTTGGCCGGGTGGTATACATTCAATACCATCTTCTGCGATTGTATCTGTGGTATCTTCATCGACTTCTCTTCTATTGGATACAAACAGTTTGGAAAAATGCTCTTTCCATATCCTTAGCACACTATCTGTATCAGTTACCAGATTACCTTGTTGGTCTCTACAGGAGGATGTGCTTTGTTCCAAAGACATTAGTTTGAAGTTTCACTCTTTGTTAGAATTTTCGGACTTCATTCTGGCTCCTGTACATCACGATTTTTTCACACTCCCGCTTTTTCATCTCCCACTTTTTCCAGCGGAAAATACGTTTCTCCTCTCTCCTTTTCTCCCGATACCTCTCTCGTGAGCTACGCGTTGCTACTGATTGTAGAGTAGCCCTTTACGCCGCATTTTTCTCTTCGGTAGCAGAACGACATCTCCTGGTCATACCAAGGATTCCTTGGTGGAGGTCTCTGGTATCCAAGTATGGATTTTGCGGCTGTTTGCATGGAGTGGGCAATGTTTTTCCATTGTCCTGATATGTTATCGGGACGAGGAGTGCTTTGATTAAGCAATTGGGCCAGTTAAGTGGAATATGCTGTGGCTATCTCTTGTAATTGCAGCTTACCGATGTCCAACTTCCGTGTTGTGTCTGTTCGCACTTTGTTTGCTACGTTTAATCTGGTACGTACCATTGCTGCAACAAGGTAGTTGTCCGAGTCTATGTTTGCACCTCGGTACGATCGTACATCCAACACGCTTGATGTATGTCTTGCATCTATCACAACGTCATCAACTTGATTTCTTTCCTTATGAATATCGAGATGCTTAAATCTGGTACTGCTAACTATCATGTTTCTTGCAGCTGCGAAGTCTATCAGCCTCATACCATTGTCAGATGTTTCACTGTGAAGACTGAATTTCCCGACTGTTGGGCCAAAGATATTCTCCTTTACAATTTTGGCATTAAATTGGCCTAGTATAATTTAAATATCATAGGCATGGCAACGGTCATAAGTTTCTTCTAAGTGCTCGTAAAATATTTCTTTGGTATGTTCGTCCTTGTCTTCAGTGGGAGCATGACCGCGAATTAAACTTTTTTTGCTTTTAATCGAATTGCAGCGAGTCTGTCATTCACTGAGGTGAACCTGGAGACCAGATGTGTTAACCTCCGACCATCTACAAAACCGCAACTAAACTCATGCTTTGTGTCATGGCAGCTATAATACAGTGCGTCCCCTTTAGGTGTTGTTGTGACACCTTTCCCGTTCCATCGTATTTCCTGTATGGTGGTAATGTCGGCCTTGTAATTTTCAAGTACATCTGCCAATGCGTAAACTGCACCTTCTCTATAAAGAGTGCGAACATTCCAGGTGCAGATTCGCAGATCATGGTCCTTAAAACGTTTGCGGGGTTCCTCAACTTTAGAGGGGTTTGTTTTTCTTTTCTTTCGTTTTTTTCATAGTAGGCTGTTTTTTCTAGGGGAGGGTTACTAACCCGTCGCACAAACCCAAGTTTTTAACGTTCTTATGGGTGAACGCGCGGCACATGTTAGCTGGTGATACCACGGGGAGGTCAGTGTCCACTTGATATGAAAGAGGGACCAAGGTAAATGCTGGGCTTTGCCATGTTAAAGCCGGCCAGGACCGTTCCTTATTTAAAAATCTTATTTAAAAAATCCACGTTTATTTGGCCCTTTGAAAAATTATTATTTAAAAAATCCACGTTTATTTGGCCCTTTGAAAAATTATTATTTAAAAAATCCACGTTTATTTGGCCCTTTGAAAAATTTTTATTTAAAAAATCCACGTTTATTTGGCCCTTTGAAAAATTTTTATTTAAAAAATCCACGTTTATTTGGCCCTTTGAAAAATTTTTATTTAAAAAATCCACGTTTATTTGGCCCTTTGAAAAATTTTTATTTAAAAAATCCACGTTTATTTGGCCCTTTGAAAAATTTTTATTTAAAAAATCCACGTTTATTTGGCCCTTTGAAAAATTTTTATTTAAAAAATCCACGTTTATTTGGCCCTTTGAAAAATTTTTATTTAAAAAATCCACGTTTATTTGGCCCTTTGAAAAATTTTTATTTAAAAAATCCACGTTTATTTGGCCCTTTGAAAAATGTTTATTTAAAAAATCCACGTTTATTTGGCCCTTTGAAAAATGTTTATTTAAAAAATCCACGTTTATTTGGCCCTTTGAAAAATGTTTATTTAAAAAATCCACGTTTATTTGGCCCTTTGAAAAATTTTTATTTAAAAAATCCACGTTTATTTGGCCCTTTGAAAAATGTTTATTTAAAAAATCCACGTTTATTTGGCCCTTTGAAAAATGTTTATTTAAAAAATCCACGTTTATTTGGCCCTTTGAAAAATGTTTATTTAAAAAATCCACGTTTATTTGGCCCTTTGAAAAATTTTTATTTAAAAAATCCACGTTTGTTTGGCCCTTTGAAAAAATATTATTTAAAAAATCCACGTTTATTTGGCCCTTTGAAAAATTTTTATTTAAAAAATCCACGTTTATTTGGCCCTTTGAAAAATTTGTATTTAAAAAATCCACGTTTATTTGGCCCTTTGAAAAATTTTTATTTAAAAAATCCACGTTTATTTGGCCCTTTGAAAAATTTTTATTTAAAAAATCCACGTTTATTTGGCCCTTTGAAAAATTTTTATTTAAAAAATCCACGTTTATTTGGCCCTTTGAAAAATTTTTATTTAAAAAATCCACGTTTATTTGGCCCTTTGAAAAATTTTTATTTAAAAAATCCACGTTTATTTGGCCCTTTGAAAAATTTTTATTTAAAAAATCCACGTTTATTTGGCCCTTTGAAAAATTATTATTTAAAAAATCCACGTTTATTTGGCCTTTGGAAAAATTATTATTTAAAAAATCCACGTTTATTTGACCCTTTGAAAAATTATTATTTAAAAAATCCACGTTTATTTGGCCTTTGGAAAAATTATCATTTAAAAAATCCACGTTTATTTGGCCCTTTGAAAAATTATTATTTAAAAAATCCACGTTTATTTGACCCTTTGAAAAATTATTATTTAAAAAATCCACGTTGATTGTTACTTTGAAAAATTATTATTTAAAAAATCCACATTGATTGTTACTTTGAAAAATTATTATTTAAAAAATCCACGTTTATTGTTACTTTGAAAAAAATATTATTTAAAAAATCGACGTTTATTGTTACTTTGAAAAAATATTATTTAAAAAATCCACGTTTATTGTTACTTTGAAAAAATATTATTTAAAAAATCCACGTTTATTGTTACTTTGAAAAAAATATTATTAAAAAAATCCACGTTTATTGTTACTTTGAAAAAATATTATTTAAAAAATCCACGTTTATTGTTACTTTGAAAAAAATATTATTTAAAAAATCCACGTTTATTGTTACTTTGAAAAAATATTATTTAAAAAATCCACGATTATTGTTACTTTGAAAAAATATTATTTAAAAAATCCACGATTATTGTTACTTTAAAAAAATATTATTTAAAAAATCCACGTTTATTGTTAATTTGAAAAAATATTATTTAAAAATCTAATTTTATTGGTCTGACGATCCTTAAAAAAATATTAGTTTGTGAGAAAGAGAACCAAGGGGTTGGAAGCCTTTCTTTGAATTTCGTTCTGCCATACAAACTAAATTCCTCATTTATATGACACTTCATAAGCCCTTCTAAAGTGTCTATTTTTACGTATCATTTAATTTTGCCAAGGCCATAACTACCACAATTCCCCTTTTTAGCTTGGCTCTGCTACTTGTTTCGTTCCATTTCGATATTTTATTGTGTCATTTTAATGTCGCAGAGGGTATTAAAAACGGAAATCAAAATAATCCCATAAAATATATTTTTGTATTTACAGTTTGACTGGTTGAAGTGTCGTAAAAAAACTACAAAAACAGCAATAATAACATTTAGCAATAACAACAACAACAGAAACGACAAACACATGAGTATAAAAATTGCAACAACAATCAAAATTGGAGAATTTATTTCAAAAAATCTAAGCCTTGCCATAAATCCTGCGAATGTGACTTAAAAGGATTTTTTTCCTAAGCAAAAATAACAGAAAACAACAACGCCAGCAACCATTTCATTGGTGGTGTTTGTTGGCATTCATATGGGGAGCTCTATCGCCGCTGTCCATTCCGCTGTTTATTTACAACAAATTAATAGCAGTGACCCCATTTATTTGTCACTGTCTTAACTAACAAAACTCGCCTAACAAAGTTTTCAAATCAAGCGTTTGGCTTAACATTTTGTTTGAAATAGGAAAAAATAGCAAAAAGGAACAAGTGAAAGTAGAGGGCAAGCTAACAAGAAAAACCATCACGTTAGCCTTGTTAAAAAAACAATAACAAGGAAACTTTAAACTAGGTCTCTGAGTTTTATAAATGAGAATTGTATACGAATGTAAAAGCTAGCACCGGAATACAGCAGAAGGTGCACCTAAAGTCATTTTGAAAAAGAAAAATTGCAGATTTTAGTTTTTGTTTTAGGAAAAAATGACGTTTTAGTAATGTAAAAACAGGGGGACCTTGAAAAATATTCTTTAAAAAATCCACGTCTGTGGGATGCTTGAAAAAAATATTCTTTAAAAAATCCGTGGCTTCGGGATGCTTGAAAAAAATATTCTTTAAAAAATCCGTGGCTTCGGGATGCTTGAAAAAATATTCTTTAAAAAATCCGTGGCTTTGGGATGCTTGAAAAAATGTTCTTTAAAAAATCCACGTCTGTGGGATGCTTGAAAAAATATTCTTTAAAAAATCCACGTCTGTGGGATGCTTGAAAAAATATTCTTTAAAAAATCCACGTCTGTGGGATGCTTGAAAAAATATTCTTTAAAAAATCCACGTCTGTGGGATGCTTGAAAAAATAATCTTTAAAAAATCTACGTCTGTGGGATGCTTGAAAAAATAATCTTTAAAAAATCTACGTCTGTGGGATGCTTGAAAAAATAATCTTTAAAAACTCCACATCTGTGGGATGCTTGAAAAAATATTCTTTAAAAAATCCACGTCTGTGGGATGCTTGAAAAAATATTCTTAAAAAAATCCATGTCTGTGGGAAGCTTGAAAAAATATTCTTTAAAAAATCTACGTCTGTGGGATGTTTAAAAAAATAATCTTTAAAAAATCCACGTCTGTGGGATGCTTGAACAAATATTCTTTAAAAAATCCACGTCTGTGGGATGCTTGAACAAATATTCTTTAAAAAATCCACGTCTGTGGGATGCTTGAACAAATATTCTTTAAAAAATCCACATCTGTCAGATGCTTGAAAAAATGTTCTTTAAAAAATCCACGTCTGTGGGATGCTTGAAAAAATATTCTTTAAAAAATCCACGTCCGTGGGATGCTTGAAAAAATATTCTTTAAAAAATCCACGTCTGTGGGATGCTTGAAAAAATATTCTTTAAAAAATCCACGTCTGTGGGATGCTTGAAAAAATATTCTTTAAAAAATCCACGTCTGTGGGATGCTTGAAAAAATATTCTTTAAAAAATCCACGTCTGTGGGATGCTTGAAAAAATATTCTTTAAAAAATCCACGTCTGTGGGATGCTTGAAAAAATATTCTTTAAAAAATCCACGTCTGTGGGATGCTTGAAAAAATATTCTTTAAAAAATCCACGTCTGTGGGATGCTTGAAAAAATATTCTTTAAAAAATCCACGTCTGTGGGATGCTTGAAAAAATATTCTTTAAAAAATCCACGTCTGTGGGATGCTTGAAAAAATATTTCTTAAAAAATCCACGTCTGTGGGATGCTTGAAAAAATATTCTTTAAAAAATCCACGTCTGTGGGATGCTTGAAAAAATATTCTTTAAAAAATCCACGTCTGTGGGATGCTTGAAAAAATATTCTTTAAAAAATCCACGTCTGTGGGATGCTTGAAAAAATATTCTTTAAAAAATCCACGTCTGTGGGATGCTTGAAAAAATATTCTTTAAAAAATCCACGTCTGTGGGATGCTTGAAAAAATATTCTTTAAAAAATCCACGTCTGTGGGATGCTTGAAAAAATATTCTTTAAAAAATCCACGTCTGTGGGATGCTTGAAAAAATATTCTTTAAAAAATCCACGTCTGTGGGATGCTTGAAAAAATATTCTTTAAAAAATCCACGTCCGTTAAAGACTTGAAAACATTTTCTTTAAAAAATCCAAGTCTATAGAAAACCTAAAAAAATAATTTTTAAAAAATCCAGGATTTTCGAATACTTTAAATTTTTTTTTTTAAAAAATTCACATCTGTTGAATATTTGAAATTTTTTAAAAATCGACGTCTATTGGTTATTGAAAAAATATTCTTTAAAAAATCCACGTCAGTGGAATGCTTGAAAAAATATTCTTTAAAAAATCCACGTCAGTGGAATGCTTGAAAAAATATTCTTTAAAAAATCCACGTCTGTGGAATGCTTGAAAAAATATTCTTTTAAAAATCCACGTCTGTGGGATACTTGAAAAAAATGGTCTTTAAAAAATCCACGTCTGTGGGATACTTGAAATAAATGGTCTTTAAAAAATCCAAGTCTGTGGGATGCATGAAAAGAAATATTCTTTAAAAAATCCACGTCTGTGGGATGCTTGAAAAATATTCTTTAAAAAATCCACGTCTGTGGGATGCTTGAAAAAATATTCTTTAAAAAATCCACGTCTGTGGGATGCTTGAAAAAATATTCTTTAAAAAATCCACGTCTGTGGGATGCTTGAAAAAATATTCTTTAAAAAATCCACGTCCGTTAAAGACTTGAAAACATTTTCTTTAAAAAATCCAAGTCTATAGAAAACCTAAAAAAATAATTTTTAAAAAATCCAGGATTTTCGAATACTTTAAATTTTTTTTTTAAAAAATTCACATCTGTTGAATATTTGAAATTTTTTAAAAATCGACGTCTATTGGTTATTGAAAAAATATTCTTTAAAAAATCCACGTCTGTGGAATGCTTGAAAAAATATTCTTTAAAAAATCCACGTCTGTGGAATGCTTGAAAAAATATTCTTTTAAAAATCCACGTCTGTGGGATACTTGAAAAAAATGGTCTTTAAAAAATCCACGTCTGTGGGATACTTGAAATAAATGGTCTTTAAAAAATCCAAGTCTGTGGGATGCATGAAAAGAAATATTCTTTAAAAAATCCACGTCTGTGGGATGCTTGAAAAATATTCTTTAAAAAATCCACGTCTGTGGGATGCTTGAAAAAATATTCTTTAAAAAATCCACGTCTGTGGGATGCTTGAAAAAATATTCTTTAAAAAATCCACGTCTGTGGGATGCTTGAAAAAATATTCTTTAAAAAATCCACGTCCGTTAAAGACTTGAAAACATTATCTTTAAAAAATCCAAGTCTATAGAAAACCTAAAAAAATAATTTTTAAAAAATCCAGGATTTTCGAATACTTTAAATTTTTTTTTTTAAAAATTCACATCTGTTGAATATTTGAAATTTTTTAAAAATCGACGTCTATTGGTTATTGAAAAAATATTCTTTAAAAAATCCACGTCTGTGGAATGCTTGAAAAAATATTCTTTTAAAAATCCACGTCTGTGGGATACTTGAAAAAAATGGTCTTTAAAAAATCCACGTCTGTGGGATACTTGAAATAAATGGTCTTTAAAAAATCCAAGTCTGTGGGATGCATGAAAAGAAATATTCTTTAAAAAATCCACGTCTGTGGGATGCTTGAAAAATATTCTTTAAAAAATCCACGTCTGTGGGATGCTTGAAAAAATATTCTTTAAAAAATCCACTTCTGTGGGATGCTTGAAAAAATATTCTTTAAAAAATCCACGTCTGTGGGATGCTTGAAAAAATATTCTTTAAAAAATCCACGTCTGTGGGATGCTTGAAAAAATATTTTTTAAAAAGTCCAAGACTGTGGGATGCTTGAAAAAAATATTCTTTAAAAAATCCACGTCTGTGGGATGCTTGAAAAAATATTCTTTAAAAAATCCACGTCTGTGGGATGCTTGAAAAAACATTCTTTAAAAAATCCACGTCTGTGGGATGCTTGAAAAAATATTCTTTAAAAAATCCACGTCAGTGGGATGCTTGAAAAAATATTTAACAAAATCTAAGACTGTGGGATGCTTGAAAAAATATTTTTTAAAAAATCCACGTCTGTGGAATGCTTGAAAAAATATTCTTTAAAAAATCCACGTCAGTGGGATGCTTGAAAAAATATTCTTTAAAAAATCCACGTCTGTGGGATGCTTGAAAAAAATATTCTTTAAAAAATCCACGTCTGTGGGATGCTTGAAAAAATATTCTTTAAAAAATCCACGTCTGTGGGATGCTTGAAAAAACATTCTTTAAAAAATCCACGTCTGTGGGATGCTTGAAAAAATATTCTTTAAAAAATCCACGACTGCGGGATGCTTGAAAAAATATTTAACAAAATCTAAGACTGTGGGATGCTTGAAAAAATATTTTTTAAAAAATCCACGTCTGTGGAATGCTTGAAAAAATATTCTTTAAAAAATCCACGTCTGTGGGATGCTTGAAAAAATATTCTTTAAAAAATCCACGTCAGTGGGATGCTTGAAAAAATATTCTTTAAAAAATCCACGTCAGTGGGATGCTTGAAAAAATATTCTTTAAAAAATCCACGTCTGTGGGATGCTTGAAAAAAATATTCTTTAAAAAATCCACGTCTGTGGGATGCTTGAAAAAATATTCTTTAAAAAATCCACGTCTGTGGGATGCTTGAAAAAATATTCTTTAAAAAATCCACGTCTGTGGGATGCTTGAAAAAATATTCTTTAAAAAATCCACGACTGTGGGATGCTTGAAAAAATATTTAACAAAATCTAAGACTGTGGGATGCTTGAAAAAATATTTTTTAAAAAATCCACGTCTGTGGAATGCTTGAAAAAATATTCTTTAAAAAATCCACGTCTGTGGGATGCTTGAAAAAATATTCTTTAAAAAATCCACGTCTGTGGGAAGCTTGAAAAAATATTCTTTAAAAAATCCACGTCTGTGGGATGCTTGAAAAAATATTCTTCAAAAAATCCACGTCTGTGGGATGCTTGAAAAAATATTCTTTAAAAAATCCACGTCTGTGGGATGCTTGAAAAAATATTCTTTAAAAAATCCACGTCTGTGGGATGCTTGAAAAAATATTCTTTAAAAAATCCACGTCTGTGGGATGCTTGAAAAAATATGCTTTAAAAAATCCACGTCTGTGGGATGCTTGAAAAAATATTCTTTAAAAAATCCACGTCTGTGGGATGCTTGAAAAAATATTCATTAAAAAATCCACGTCTGTGGGATGCTTGAAAAAAATATTCTTTAAAAAATCCACGTCTGTGGGATGCTTGAAAAAATATTCTTTAAAAAATCCACGTCTGTGGGATGCTTGAAAAAATATTCTTTAAAAAATCCACGTCTGTGGGATACTTGAAAAAATATTCTTTAACAAATCCACGTCTGTGGGATGCTTGAAAAAATATTCTTTAAAAAATCCACGTCCGTTAAAGACTTGAAGACATTTTCTTTAAAAAATCCAAGTCTATAGAAAACCTAAAAAAATAATTTTTAAAAAATCCAGGATTTTCGAATACTTTAATTTTTTTTTTTTAAAAATTCACATCTGTTGAATATTTGAAATTTTTTAAAAATCGACGTCTATTGGTTATTGAAAAAATATTTTTTTCTAGATGTTAGTGTGTCCTTACCACTGTTGCTAAGGATTTTCTTATAAGAACCACCAACAAAGCTGCCATTGGTTGTTTTAACCGGAACCGGAAATGCATTGCAAATGTTACTTTTAAGACATTTTCTCATTTTGTTTCTTGATTTTACCTAACTTTCTTTATTTCTTAGATTTTTTGTTGCACTCCTGTTATTGTTTTTTCATTCCTTCTTTCGGCTTGGTTGCAAATTCTTGCTAACATGCATTTGGGTCAGCATTTGAGTGCGGTTTTAAAGTTCTGCTGTTTCTTGGCCGGTGTCGTCATTTTTTCTTGTTGTTTCCCTAAAAAGTCATTATGACCAAGTTTGTTGTTCACAGAATAACAAGAACAGAGCCAACCCCTTAGGGTAGTAATAATTTGTTTAAGTTTCCCCTTGGAGTTGCTGTTAAAGTTGACAAAGATTGTTTTTTTTTGCTTTCTTGCAAACAATGCAATTTAGTTTCTCTTGTCACCATCACACAACCACACCTTAAACTGATATTAAAAAAGGAAGAAAGCTGATTTAAGTTTACTTTTACTCAGCGCTCCGCTGTGTGACACACAACGAACGATGAACGTGTTAAAGCATTTTAACTATGCCATAAATTGTGACACATCCGATAAATTGTTTATAACCTATAAGCACGCAACTTTTACTATTCAAGATGACCTGATTTTTGTCCATTGTTATCCGTAGTCCGCTTACCCCATTTCCGTGCTTTTTCCCTCAGCTTTTTCTATTAAAAGTTGTAAATGTGATGTAGCAGTGACATGCTTTGGTGGGTAGATTTCTTTGCATTGCCATTAAATTAAGTAGCTTATGGATGATGTTTTTGTTGCTACTTCGCGTACATGTGTATATACATATGTGTGTGTGAGTGCATGTCCTTTATTGGCTTTTATAAAGTCCGGAAATGCTTCTTAAATCATTGGTGTTTTCAAGTGAGTTTTAAAGAGCGAAGCAGTTTTAATATCGCAACATTGCCAGTGTTCTCCACTATAACATAAAAAAAATGTTTAGTGTTCGGACCATGAAAAATTTATTACACTTGAAAATGCACTGTCACCAAGCTTGCTATCAAGTGATAAAATTAGAAATTTTTAACTAGAGAATTATAACTTCAATCAAATGAGTTTACGTAATGTTACGGTGGCCCAGATATTTTAAGCAACAAGAAGACATCGTAAATTTAGATATAAGCCACTTTTCACAACAAAAATGAGTTATAAAAAACCAAATATTTTTCAAGCACCTTAAATGTGGGCATCTAAAAATATTTTTTCAGTAAACGTGGATATTTTAAAAAATATTTTTTTAATAAACGTGGATTTTTAACAAATATTTTTTAATAAACGTGGATTTTTTAACAAATATTTTTCAATAAATGTGAATTTTTTAAAAAATATTTTGTCAATAAATGTGGATTTTTTCAAAAATATTTTTCAATAAATGTGGATTTTTTAAAAAATATTTTTTCAATAAATTTGGTTTTTTTAAAAAATATTTTTTCAATAAACTTGGATTTTTTAAAAAATATTTTTTCAATAAATGTGGATTTTTTCAAAAACATTTTTTGAATAAATTTGGATTTTGTAAAAAATTGTTTCAATAAATATGGATTTTTTAAAAATAATACTTTTCAATAATCGTGGATATTTTAAAAAATTGTTTTCAATAAATGTGGATTTTTTAACAAATATTTTTTCAATAAACGTGAATTTTTTAAAGATTTTTTTTTTCAATAAACTTCAATTTTTTTAAGGAATTTTTTTTTAATTAACGCCAATTTTTTAAGAAATGGTTCTTTCAATAAATGTGGATTTTTTTAAAAAATATTTTTTCAATAAATATGGATTTCTCAACAAATATTTTTTCAATAAACCTGGAATTAAAAAAAATTTTTTTTCAATAATCGTGGATTTTTTAACAAATATTCTTCAATAAATGTGGATTTTTTAACAAATGTTTTTTCAATAAACGTGAATTTTTAAGGAATATTTTTACAATAAACGTGGATTTTTTAAAGAACACTTTTTTAATAAACTTGATTTTTTTAAATCATTTTTAAAGAACGTAGAATTTAAAAAAAATTTCATAAAACGTGGATTTAAAAAAATCAATAAACTCGCATTTAAAAAAATCATAAACGAGTTTTTTTAAATAACTTTTTAGGGACGTGGTTTTTTTAAAAAATATTTTTTCAATAAACTTGGATTTTTTAAAAAATATTTTTTCAATAAATGTGGATTTTTTCAAAAACATTTTTTGAATAAATTTGGATTTTGTAAAAAATTGTTTCAATAAATATGGATTTTTTAAAAATAATACTTTTCAATAATCGTGGATATTTTAAAAAATTGTTTTCAATAAATGTGGATTTTTTAACAAATATTTTTTCAATAAACGTGAATTTTTTAAAGATTTTTTTTTTCAATAAACTTCAATTTTTTTAAGGAATTTTTTTTTTTTAATTAACGCCAATTTTTTAAGAAATGGTTCTTTCAATAAATGTGGATTTTTTTAAAAAATATTTTTTCAATAAATATGGATTTCTCAACAAATATTTTTTCAATAAACCTGGAATTAAAAAAAAAAAATTTTTCAATAATCGTGGATTTTTTAACAAATATTCTTCAATAAATGTGGATTTTTTAACAAATGTTTTTTCAATAAACGTGAATTTTTAAGGAATATTTTTACAATAAACTTGGATTTTTTAAAGAACACTTTTTTAATAAACTTGATTTTTTTAAATCATTTTTAAAGAACGTAGAATTTAAAAAAAATTTCATAAAACGTGGATTTAAAAAAATCAATAAACTCGCATTTAAAAAAATCATAAACGAGTTTTTTTTAAATAATTTTTTAGGGACGTGGATTTAACAAAAAATTAATAAACGTGTATTTTTAAAATATTTAAAAGACGTGAATTTTTGTAATAATTTTTTAAGTACGTGGATTTCTTAAATAATTTTAATGACGTGGATTTTTTAAATAATTTTTAAGGACGTGGATTTTTAAATAATTTTTTAAGGACGCGGATTTTTGTAATAATTTTTTAAATAATTTTTTAAGGACATGGATTTTTTAAATAATTTTTTAAGGACATGGATTTTTTAAACAATTTTTTAAGGACGTGAATTTTTAAATATTTTTTAGGGCGTGGATTTTTTAAATAATTTTTAAGGATATGGATTTTTTAAACAATTTTTTAAGGACGTGGATTTTTTAAATATTTTTTAGGGCGTGGATTTTTTAAATAATTTTTAGGGACGTCGGTTTAACAAAAAATCAATAAACATGAATTTTTTAAATTATTTTTTAAAGACGGGAATTTTTATAATAATGTTTTTAAAGGCGTGGACTTTTTAAATAATTTTTTAGGGGGGGATTTTTTAAATAATTTTTTAGAGCGTGGACTTTTTAAAGTTTTTTTTAAAAAACGTGGACTTTTTAAAGATTTTTTTAAAAAACCTGGACTTTTTAAAGACTATTTATAAAACGTGGACTTTTTAAAGAATTTTTTTAAAAACGTGCTTTTTAAAATATTTTTTTGTAGGACGTGGACTTTTTAAAGATCTTTAAAAAAGGTGGACTTTTTAAAGGCTATTTATAAAACGTGGACATTTTAAAGATTTTTTAAAAACTTGGATTTTTAAAGATTTTTTTAGGAAGTTGATTTTTTGAGGACATGAATGTTTTAAAAAACGTTTAAAGGACGCGGATTTTTTAAAAAACTATTTTAAGGGAGAGGATTTTTTTAAGAATTTTTTTTAAGGACGTGGATTTCTTTAGGTTTGTTTTTTTTTGTGACGTAAATGTTTTAAAGATTTTTTAGTGATATCTTAAAAATTTTTTAGGAACTTGGACTGCTTAAATTCATTTCAAGGACTTGGATATTTAAAAAAAATTAAGACGTGGATTGCCTAAAGACTTCATTTTAAAGTTTCGGTTTGCGTAAAGATGTCATTTTAAGGACTTTGTTTGCCAAAGGACATCATTTTAATTTCTTGGATTTTTTAAAGATTTTTTTAGGAAGTTGATTTTTTAAGGATATGGATGTTTTAATAAAAGTTTAAAGGACGCGGATTTTTTAAAAAACTATTTTAAGAGAGTGGATTTTTATTGTGTTGTTGTATTGTTCGGCTATAGGCTTTTCAAGTAAAAGACTTGATATTTTTGTTTTTCCAAGTATTTATTAATTTCCAATATTCCGATTGGAGTCTCCAATCATCTTCAGGGAACTACAATAATTATATGTTACTTATTACATATTGATAGAGTGGAATATGATCAAAACTTACTTAAAGAAAGCAATGGCTGTTTTCTGTCCAAAGATCTTTCTTTAACTAAAGTTTTTCATATCTGTATTTATTCACTAAATTTCTGTAACTCTGAGCGCAATTGTCAGTGTCTGCTTTATAGTTTAATCGTTTGTTGGTGGGTGTGTTTATCATGTGTAACATCTCAAGAGTGAAGCGTTTCTGGTAGTTTTTCTCTTGAGCCAAAACTTTTATGCAATCGAAGTCAGGGACGTGTCCTATGAGGGTGCAGTGCGCTGCTAGCGCTGTTTTTTGTTCCAAGGGTTTGTTTCGCGCTTTTTGATCTGATATGTGTGATGATATTCTGGTCTTTAACTTGGTTTTTGTAGGAGTGGATTTTTTAAGGAATTTTTTAAAGGACGTGGATTTTTTAAGGTTTGTGTAAGATACGTGTATTTTTTAAAGATTTTAAGAGACGTAAACGTTTTAAAGATTTTTTAGTGATTTCTTAAAATTTTTTTAGGAACTTGGACTACTTAAATTTATTTCAAGGACTTGGATATTTAAAAAATATTAAGACGTGGATTGCCTAAAGACATCATTTTAAAGTTTCGGTTTGCGTAAAGATATCATTTTAGGGACTTTGTTTGCCAACGGACCTCATTTTAAGTTCGTGGATTTTTATACATTTGTGCAAGGGCGTGATTTTTTAATATTTTTTTTTCAAGGACCAGCACTGTTGAAATATTTTTTTCAAGGATATAAATATTTTTTTTTTTCAGGGTTTGGTTTATTTTCCAGGACGTGATTTTTTAAAGACATTTTTCCAAGAACGTATTTTAAAAAAAAATTAAAGTACGTAGATTTTTATGCTATTTCTTCAGGGATCTGCTCTTTTTATACCTTCCACCATAATATGGAGGGTATAATTAAATTTGTCATTCCGTTTGTGACACATCGAAATATTCATCGGAGACCCTATAAAGTATATATATTCTTGATCAGGGTAAAATTCTAAGTCGATTTAACCATGTTCGTCTGTCCGTCCGTCCGTCTGTAGAAATCAAGATATAGCTCGCAATTTAGAAGATAGAACTTTGTAATTTGTTATAAGAGTTTTTACTACTTCTAGGATGTTTGGTGTTGCAAATGGGATATGTAGGTGCACTTTTGATATAGCCCCCATAGAACCATACCACCCGATTTTAGGTATTTTGAAGGTTTTATCCTTATTATCACATAGGGTAATAAATGAATTTCAGACATTGGGGGAATACTCCAGCTTAAGCAATCAAATGATATTGAATCTTCAACAATAAACGAAACAAACAAAATAAAATAAATTTGTTCAAGGGTGTGGATTTTGTAATGAATTTTTCTCGAGGAAAATTTTTAAACAATTTTTTTCTTAATCTAAATAATTTTTTCAAGGACGTAGATTTTTTAAACAATTTTTTTCTAGGACGAGGATTTTTTAATTTTTTTTTTAAGAATATAAAGATTTTTTAATGAATTTGTTAAATTAATTTTTTAAAGAATTTGATTTAAGGATTTTTTATAGATTTTTTTTTTAATGACGTGAATTGTTTGATGAATTATTTTCAAGGACGTGGGTCGTTTAAAGATTTTTTTTTAACAACGTGGATTTTATAATGTTTTTTCCCAGGACGTGGATTGTTTAAAGAATTTTATTTCAAGGAAGTGGATTGTTTAAAGATTTTTTTTCAAGGACGTGGATTTTTTAAAGAGTATTTTTCAGGACAACGATTTTTTGAGGAACTTATTTTAAGGAGTTGGGTTTGTTAAAATAAAAAATAAATATGCGTATTTTCTAAGGACTTGTTTCAAAGACGCTATTTGATAAAAATTATTTGGTGGACGTGGATTTTTTTCAAGAATTTTTTAAGTAATTGAATTTTTAAAATAAAATTTTTTGTGTATTTTAAATTTTTTTAAGGACATGAACTATTTATATATTTTTTTTAAGACGTGGACTTTTATACACATTTTTTAAGACGAGGACTTTTCATGTATCGTTTATAAAAAATTTTTAAGGACGTGGATTTTTTTAAATGTTGTTTTAAGGACGTGTATATTTTTTTTAATTTTTTTAAGCACGTGGACATGGATTTGTATAAAAATTTTTTAAGGACTTGTATTTTTTTAAATTTTTTAAGAACGTGGATCTTTGTAAAATGTTTTTAAGGAAGTGTATTTTTTTATTTTTTTTAAGGACGTGCATTTTTTTATTTTTTTTAAGAACGTGGATTTTTATAAATGTTTGAGGAAGTAAATTTTTTATAAAATTTTTCAAGAACATGAATTATTTTTTTTTTCAATGACGTGGATTTTTTATAAACATTTCCAAGGACGTATATTTTAGTTTTCCTGTTTAAGGTTTAGCTTATTGTAATTTTTTATTTATGGGCCCCATCGCCTCAAATTACATGTGAAATAAATGAAATGAATGAATGAACATTTTTTAAGGACGTGAATTTAAATATTTTTTAAGGACGTGGATTTTTTATAGAAAATTTTCAAGGACGTGGGTTTTTTTTAAATGTCCAAGGACGTGGATTTTTTATAAAAAATGTTCAAGGACGTGGATTTTTTTATAAAAAATGTTCAAGGACGTGGATTTTTTTATAAAAAAATGTCAAGGACCTGAATTGTTTATACATTTTTTCTAATTTAAATAATTTCTTAAGGACGAGAATTTAAATAATTTTTTAAGGACGTGAATTTAAATAATTTTTTAAGGACGAGGCTTTTTATAGATTTTTTTGAAATATTTATTTTCTATAGAAGAGTCTCCGTCGAGGAAGCTTTTGATAAGAAAACTCATCTTCGATGAGCTTTTCAATAAAAAATAAATCATCTTCTTTTATATCAGAAAAGTTATCGTTGATATACGTTTCTATAGGAAGAGTTATCGTCGATGAACTATCCAATAGGAAAAGTCATCACCGATAAACTTTTATATGGGAATTGTCATCGTCGATGAACATTTCTATCAACCTTTATCCTAGAAATTGCTTTGTAGTAAAGCAGAAAATATCACTAACTATAATAAACATCAAACTGTTGCAATGGAGTTCTAAAGAATTTTGTTGTTGACGTTTTGAGTTGTTGTTACAATTTCTCTGTGCGCAATAAGTTAATAATAATTTCCAACTTGATTTTTGGGACAAAACTTTTCTACTTTGCAAGATATGAAGGAATTCGAAATTGCTTTCTCCCTGTCCGTGTTGCACAGTTAAGAGAAACATCAACGGTTTATGACATCAACTTTCTCCTGTTTCTCAGTGAAATGTCTAAATGTGAATCGTTCAAAAATTCACATAGATTTGGTGAAATAGTGCCTTACCATGGTGGAAAACAAGCTGTTTTGTTGTGCCCTGCCAAAACTTTTCCATAAATCTTTGTTAGACTCCTGGAAAAAAACAACGTAAAAACAAATGAAATAAGCCAAAGTTAATGAATAAAATCTCATTTAGTCCGTGGAAATGGTGTGAAAAATATTAACAAGCGGCAAGAGAATTTTACAGGTTTTACTTGTAGAATTTTGTAACATTTCGCTGTAGGTTGTTGTAGTTCATGATGTTGTTGGTGCTGTAATTGTGTCAGGTAGAATCCAAATGGAATATTAAAATGAACTCTTTGGCTTTGGGTGAAATGGAATATTTTCTGGTTTTAATAAAGTTATGACGCAGAAAAGTAAGTCTTTAAATCTTCAATGTTGTTTAGCGGGAAATCTTGTTGAACAGTTTTGCAAGTGCATTTCAAAGCAACACCACTTTTCAAAAATAAAAGAAGGTAAAACAAAATAGCATTAAAATAAATCAGAATGGAAATCTAAAGTCTTGAATTTTTAAGCACACATCCTTCACATTTCAGGGCTTTTAGACAACACAAGGATCTTAGCTTATCATACGTAGTCTTATTTAAAAAATGTAAGCCAAACTACAACAATACTTTCCCCATACTCTCTACCATTCCAATCAAATGGTTTCCTCAAAAGTTACTTTATTTCTTTAGTAATTCCTTGAAACAGTTTCCCTTAGTTTATGGTTTTCGATGATAATGGACTACTGCTCCATTATCATCATGAAGATGATGACGTTGACGATGTATTTTGGCAAACAGTACTTCAATAAAATTAAATTCATTGGAAAAATCTGCCAAAGAATTTTTAATTACTTTGATTAATTTGAAATGAAAAAAAAAACGCAACGTAACGAAAAATCAAACACCCTCAGAAACTCAAACACATTTTGAAAAGGAATTTTCCAATTGAAATATAAAACAGCCACACATCAAGGAAATGGAATACTAAGTTTCCAAATAAAGAGAAACTTTTGATTCTCATTGAACTTTAAGAATAAAATCAACACAAAAAGCCAAGAAATCAATTTTCAGTAAAAGCCACAATAGTTGGCCTAAAATGAAACTGTGTTTGGGGGATATGAGTGAGATTCGATCAAAATCGATAAAAAAATTTCAAATTAAAACTACGGAATTTAAAGATTAAAATGAAAGGCAGATAGAAAAGTTCTTAAATGATTAGCTTTTTCATAGGAAAAATCATAGATAAATGAACATATAACAAGTAAAAAGCATTAAGTTCGGCCGGGCCGAACTTTTCATACCCTCCACCATAAAATATTCATTCCTGTCCCCAACTTTAAGTGAGTACGTTAAAATGTCAGATAATGTACATAAAATGCTTCATTCGGGAGGTCCTTTTTTATGGTGCCTATATCTAACTGTTGACAATTTTTGGTGGGCTAGAAATTGGGAGGTACTGTTATATAGGGGTTATAATAAAACATGGGCCTATGTTGACAGTTTTTGATGGGAGCCTTTAATGTCAAATAACTCCTAATTCGGTTAAAAAATTTAGCTAGAATCCTCAAAATATCGAAAATCGGTACATAACGTGGGAACATCAAATGTCATTAACAGCTAGTTCGGAGTTATCTGGGCTATACGAAAATATGAACTTAAATGAACAATTTTTGTTGCAGAATTTTTGTTGACTTTTAAATTTCAAATTACAGAAAGTTCGTCCAAAAAATAAAGCTAAGGTATGGAAAATCGGGAGGTTTGTTTTGGGGCTATACAAAAACATGGACCTACGTTCGTTTAAACATTTTAAGTAAAATCCTCAAAGTACCGAAAATAGGGAAGTATCGTTATATTGGGGCTATGTTGAAAATTGTTGATGCAGATGTGTGGTGACCACTACAACCTTCAAATGTCAAATTACAGTTAGTTCGGTTAAAAATTGTAGCTAAATTTGCCAAATTACTGAAAATTTGGAGGTACCGTTACATGGGAGCTATATCCGAACATGGACCTATGTTGACAATTTTTGATGGAGAGGTGTTGTGACCACTAAGAACTTCAAATGTCAAATTACTGCTTGTTCGGTTTAATATTGTAGCTAAAATCATCAAAATACTGAAAATCGGGAGGTACCGTTATATGGGGGCTTTCTTGGCAACTTTTGGTGGAGAGGTGTGGTGACCACTAAGAATTTCAAATGTCAAATGTTCAAATTGCAGATAATTCGGTTAAAACTTGTTGGTAAAATTCTCAAAATACCTGAAATCGGGCGGTAACGTTATATGGGGGCTATTCCAAAACATGGACCTATGTCCACTAGTTATATAAGTTTATTGACATTTAAGAATCCTAAATGTCAATTGATAGCTAAATCGGTCTGAAAATGTAGATAAAAACGTCAAAATGCCGTAAATCGGGGGTACCGTTATATGGGGGCTATACCAATACGTGGACCTATGTCCACAACTTTTGTTATATAAGTTTATTGACTTCTAAGAACCCTAAATGTCAAATTATAGCTGCATCGGTCTGAAAATGTAGCTAAAAACGTCAAAATACCGTAAATCGGGGGGTACCGTTATATGGGGGCTATACCAAAACGTGGACCTACGTCCACAACTTCTAATTTATAAGTTTATTAACACTTAAGAACCCTAATGTCAAATTAAAGCTACATCGGTCTGATAATGTAGCTAAAAACGTCAAAATGCCGTAAATCGGGGGGTACCGTTATATGGGGGCTATACCAAAACGTGGACCTATGTCCACAAGTTTTGTTATATAAGTTTATTGACTTTTAAGAACCCTAAATGTCAAATTATAGCCAAATCGGTCTGAAAATATAGCTAAAAACGTCAAAATACCGTAAATCGGTGGGTACCGTTATATGGGGGCTATACCAAAACGTGGGCCGATATAGCCCATCATCGAATTAGACCTGCCTGCAAACAAAAGACGCATTTTCCCAAAATTTCAGCGTTCTATCTCTATTTTTGTGGATGCTAGAGTGATTACCACAGACGGACGGACGGACGGACGGACGTGCTCAGATCGACTTAGAATTTTACCCTGATCAAGAATATATATACTTTATAGGGTCGCAAATGATATACCCTCTATACTATGGTGGAGGGTATAAAAAAATCAACGTCTGAAAAACGTTTCTAAAGGAAAAGTCCTCGCCTTATAAATTTTAAATTAGGAATTTTTTTAATAGGAAATTTCATTGTTTGATAAAATATTCTTTAGGATGAGTCCTGGCTCACCATTATCATCCGATGAACTTTTTTTATTGTAATAATCAGTTTTCGAACGATACTACATCCGTGTGGAACTACCGAGGTAGTTAACGTATACGTCCCGTCGATGAAAAGCTGTACTCCAGGTTGTAGACCCATTGATAGACTGTTTTTTTTAAGGTCATAACCAACTGATATTAGAGGACTTAAATGTGCATCGTAAGTTGTGACATTCAGTTCTAGGTAATGACCAGAGTGGTATAGTGCTGGCTGAGCAGATGGATAGATCTACGTTTTACACCGTCAATGAGGAAGCCTCTACCAGAACGTACCAAAGTTCGCCAGACATCGTGCCATTTCACCAGACACCGTCACTTCTCATGGTGCAGCCCTTTCTCCCTATAATTGTGGCTGTCAACAGACCTCTCGATTTCATTACCTTTGAACAACGCAGTGTCATCAATCATTGAAAAGTTATTTGGCCTGGTTTTTAGAGGGTTAACCATTGATCCCTTTAGTGAACTGTCTGAATTTTCGGATGCTCGGGTATAAGAAAGAACGTTGCGGGTCATTATCACTGCTGCAGCCGAACGCCATTTACCTACTCATCGACTTACCAAAGTGAGGCCAAAATTTCTAGCAAATTAACGTGATAAGCTTCGTCATCGAGCCAACCTCAGTTAACCCAGAGATATTCAAGATGAGGGCACTGGTTGTTAATAGGTGGATTGGTTAGCATAAGCGGAACAAGTGGCTAGAGGAATTGAAACATTGTAGCCGTTTTAAGTAAATGGTGTGCAAGGGGTCATTATCGAACGCAGTGAAGAAAAAAGAAACATTGTAATGCTGAAACAGGGAGTTGAGTATCTCACCAAAATACTCAAATGGGGAGGGAGGTCCAGACCGGTTACGCTTTTGAAGAAACTGTTAAGGGCCTACTCCACCCTAGCATCAAAAATAGCTATCGAGTTGCCGAGCGTCGGTATGGTTTCCGTAATGAGCACAGCACAATGACAGCACTGCAGGCCTTCTCCATACATACCAGCCGAGGACTCAGGCAGAACAAGTCGTGCTATAGGACAGTGTTGAGGAATCTCGACTTATCAAAGACCAATCGCTACACATAGTAACCGATTTTCAATTACAACCTACCCCAACATTCTAGGGATCATATATGTACGTCTGTGTGCTCACGTATTCCGCGCATGCCCAAAATATATGCGACAAGCTGGCAAGTAGGAACAAGGTCTTAAAATTCTTAGCCGGCAGCACTTGGCGTTTTAACAAAAAACCGTACTGACCACATTTAAACCGATAGGTCGGCCAGAGATAAGCTATGTGCCACCTACTTCAACAAATTCAATGGAAAAATTGTCACCAATGACTTTTCCTAGAAGAAAAGTCATAACTGATGACTTTTTCTATTTGAAAAGTCACCGGTGATGAATTTTTCCATTGGAGTTGCAATCGGTGATGACTTTTCCCAATGGAATTGTAATCGCTGATGACTTTTCCCATGAGAAAGTTCATCGGTGATGACTTTTCCCCATGGGAAAGTTCATCTGTGCTATCTTTTCCCATTGGAATTGTAATCGGTGGTGACTTTACCCATGAGAAAGTTCATCGGAGATGACTTTTCCCATAGGTCATCAGTGATGACTTTTCATCAGTGATTAATTTTCATTAGGGATGACTCTTCATTAGTGATGACTATTCTCATGATGACTATTCTCATATTTCCATAGGAAAGGTCATCGGTGAGGATTTTTCCCATAGGAAAGGTCATCGGTGATGACTTTTCTCATAGGAAAGGTCATCAGTGATGACTTTTCCCATAGGAAAGGTCATCGGTGATGACTTTTCTCATAGGAAAGGTCATCAGTGATGACTTTTGGAAAGGTCATCGGTGATGACTTTTCCCATAGGAAAGGTCATCGGTGATGACTTTTGGAAAGGTCATCGGTGATGTCTTTTCCTATAGGAAAGATCATCGGTGATGACTTTTCCCATAGGAAAGGTCATCGGTGATGACTTTTGGAAAGGTCATCAGTGATGACTTTTTCCATAGGAAAAGTCATCGGTGATGACTTTTCCCATAGGAAATGTCATCGGTGATGACTTTTCCCATAGGAAATGTCAACTTTCCTATGGAAAAGTCATCACCGATGAACTTTCCTATGGGAAAAGTCATGACCGATAAACTTTCCTATGGGAAAAGACATCACATATTACAATTCCAAAGAGAAAAGTCATCACCGATAACCTTTTTATATCCCATCACCGAATATCTTTTCTGTGGGAAAAATCATTATCTTCATCTATGGAAAAATCATCACCAATAATCATTTCTAGGAGAAAAGTCACAACCGATTATCTTTTATATGACTCTTTGTAAAGGATAACCATTTATTTGAAAAAGTTATCATCAATGACTTTTTCTATGAGAAAAGTCATCACCGATGACCTTCTCTATAAAAACATCACAACCGATTGCCTTTTTATGGAAAAATTCAACACCGATGGAAAACTAGGCGTCCTATAAATTTTTCTATGGGAAAAGTCTTCACTGATGACCTCGTCTGCTGGTAAAGATATCACTGATGTCCTTTTCTTTGAAAAATCATAGCTGATGACCTTTTCTGTGGGAAAAGTCATCACTGATAACCTATTTTATAGAAGAAAGCATTACCAATGGCATTATCTATGGGAGAAATTAAGACCAATGCCAGATGACTTTTTCAACGAAAAAAATCTTTAAAAAATCCACAGTTGCAGATATTTGAAAAAATATTATTTTTTTTAAAAAAAATCGACAATTGTAGATATTTGAATGAAAAATTTTTGAAAAATATTTATGGGTATTTGAAAAACGTTTTAAAAAAATTCACAATTTTTGAACATTTGAAAAACTAATCTTTAAAAAAATCTACGATTTTTGGACATTTGAAGAAGATTTAAAAAAAATTTATTGGAAAAGTCCACAATTGTTGAATATTAAAGAAAAATTAGGAGGGTTGGCGTTTTTTGTTTGGGATGACGACTTCTATTTTGTTTTTCAAAATAGTCAGGCTTAATCCCATAGTCGTTGTTTTAATATTTTATTAAAACAACTTTAATTTATTAGTGGGAAAAAAATGGCGATGTTTACGAAGGGGTAAGGCAGGGAATACTATAGTTTCAGATCTCGCCACAGATCTTCATCAGTTCCCTTATTTCTTGTTTTTCAACAAGAAACTTTTTATACCCAAGTGTCAATTGCTATCTCAAATAGATACGTGCGCAAAGAAACACTCTGATCGAGAATTTCTTTGGCACTACCTAAACTCTAGCAACTTCACTTGCAAACAAAACCAAATTTTTTTCCCACTGCTATGCGTTCGTCGATTCTCGACGAAAAAGCACATAACTAATTTGTTGGTATTGCATACTACAGCAATAAACAACATTTTGACGGTGCCCGGTGTTTTAATAAAATATTAAAACAACGACTATGGGATTAAGCCTGACTATTTTGAAAAACAAAATAGAAGTCGTCATCCCAAACAAAAAACGCCAACCCTCCCATTTATGGTTATTTGAAAAACGTTTTAAAAAAATGTACAATTTTTGAACATTTTTAAAACTATTCCTTAAAAAATCTACGATTTTTGGACATTTGAAAAAATTCATTAGAAAATTCGTGATTGATGGACATTTGAAAAAAATATTATTTGAAAAGTCCACAATTGTTGAATATTAGAGAAAAATATAATTTAAAAAATCCACGATTTGAAAAAAATTAATATTCTTTAAAATCTACAATTTTCCGATATTTAAAAAAATATGATTTAGAAAATACACAACTGTGAATATTTGTAAAAAAAATCCGTAAAATATCCACAATTGTGGATATTTGAAAAAAAAAATATTATTTAAAAAATCGACGATTGTTGGATATTTGAAAAAATAATTATTAAAAACTCCCCTATTGTTGGATATTTAAAAAATATATATTAATTAAAAATAAACGATAGGTGGATATTTAAAAAACATATATTATTTAAAAAATTCACGATTGTTGGATAAAAATTTCTTTTAAAAGTTTCAAGATTTTGGATATTTGAAAAATATTCTTAAAAAAATCCTTATAAAATGTTCTTTAAAAATCCACGTTTTACGATCTATTAAAAAATGTTATTGTGGATATTTGAAAAACAAAAAATAAATAAAATATAACTAAAATAATATTATTAAAAAAAAAACACGATTATGGATATATGAAATTATATTATTTAAAAACCACGATTATAGATATGTGAAATTATATTATTTAAAAACCACGATTATGGATATGTGAAATTATATTATTTAAAAAAACCACGATTGTGGATATGTGAAATAATATTATTTAAAAAATCCACGATGGTAGATATTTAATATACTATTGTTTAAAAATGCAAGATTGTGGATGTTTGGAATTTTTTTTTAAATCGTTTAAAAAAAATTATATAAAAAATATATGTTTTTTTTGAAAAAATATTCTTAAAAATTTCATTCTTGGGATGTCTAATCCTTTTATGTTATTGAAAAATTTATTTTAAAAAATCTAATCAAATATTTTTCCCTTTGACAAACAGCTGATTCTGCGTATCCAGTAAATCATTTTCTATTTCTAAATTGAATTTAAAAGAATGCACAAGTTTCTCTCTCAAAAAAAAAAATCTATATACTTTTGTCGACTGCAATTTCCTCGCCTCTAAAAACGCCGTATGTGTACATATCCATTACAGTTACAATTTCGAGGTTATTCAATTATCGAAAAACTCGTGCGGTAGTGGTGCATTCAGTTGAAACTAAATCATTGAACTATTAAAATGCAAACACCAAACATGCAGTTTTTAATAAATTATCGCTTGCAAATGTGGCAGAGTAGATTGTAAAATTGAATTGCAATCAATGTAGATGGCAATGATGATGATGATGACGATCATGATTGGGTGGAAGGTGTTGGGTTGTGGAGGGTCATATTACAACGTCTGTATTTCATAGGGGTTTAGACATTGTGACAAATTTATAAAGCTCATAGAGGTTTAAATTAAGAAAATTATTTATATTGTAAATATTTTGAAAAATTTGAATATATGTCTCTCAAATCAGAAAGTCTGGAGCAAAAAATCCATTCCACATGACGCCTCAAATTAAGTTCTAAAATGTCTGCAATATTTAAATTTTTAAGAATTTTATAATCCTTCTGGGATATTGAAAAAACTTTCCCCAAGATTTACAAAAAATTTTTCGATATCCCCATCCCTCTTCTTAACATGCGATTTATTGCAACATTACTCAGTAATCGTGTGCATGTAATATTTAGGTTTTGTTGGCTCAAATAAATACATGTCAGCTAATAAACAGTCCAACATATATGTTTCGGATAATTCAACAGACAGACAAATAGACCAATAATCAATTAATTTGGTAAATAATTACTATGCGTTTTTAGTTATTCTCTTAGGCTGTTTGAGTTCGATGTGATTACACATTTGAATAAATACCGAGACTAACTGAATTGTTCAGTTTAGTGTTTGTGTTGTTTTGACAGTGACAGTGTGAATTTGAAATGATACCCAGCTACGGCCCCGCAGATTCCCTAAAAACCATTGAACACATGTAATGTTTAGTTCAATAAATTTTAAATGTGAAACTTAATTCAATGATCACAAAATTTTATTTATTGCTGCTGCAACAAATCCTATTAGGGAACAGCGGAAGAGGGGAAATTCAAATTAAAAATGTTTTGGAAAAAAGGTGTAGTTTACAATGATGAAGTGTGGTATTTGGAGGTTAGTTGTTAATTAAAAATTATTTGATACAGTAAATGTACCCTCGAACTATTATCGAAGGCAATAGTAAATGAACGCCTCCCTTTAGAGTTTTTATAACATCTCACTTTCCTTACCCCCTAAAATTCATCCAAGATTATGAATATTCATTGTTACTAAATCATTATCAGAATTTTAAAAAGTTTGCATAGATGAGAGTTTGAGGCCACAAATAGTTGATAACTTTAAATTGCAGTTACAATGGTGTTTGGTGTTCAAACATCTTAATAACAACACTTTGGGAACAAAACACCATCGCCATCACCACAACCAGCAGCATCAGTTATTGCTGACTACTCGGGTATCGCTAACGATGGCTGATTATGTCATAAATTATTCATAGGAGTGACATTATGGCGACATGGTGGCAAATACTTTGCCATCACTTCTTCTATGAGGAGGTTGTATGCGATCCCAATGCGGAATTTAATAATAAAACGTAGTTTGGTGTTTTAATTGTTTTTCGCCGTTTATTCAATTATTCAATGTACTGGCATTAGGATTCAAAATTGTAAAATATTGGGAGTCACGGGGATAAGAACAATTTGGAAAAATATTTAAAAAAATCCCGTCTTGGTGGATTCATGAAAAATAAAATATTTATTTTAAATAAATCCACGCTTGGTAGATATCTGAATTAATATTTTTTTAAAAAATCGCCGTTTGTTGGATACTTGAAAAACTACTTACTTACTTACGGGTGGTTTACACTATATGTAAATGTCATATGACATGAAATTTTCCATCGTTATATATTCGCTAATATGTGTAATATTGGAGATTTTCCTTACTCCATTTACTCGGTGCGTCCACACCAGCAAAAATGTAAAAAAAACTACGTCTTCACATTGCCTCCGTGGGTAAATATGGAATGTTTTTATTTCGTGTCATATGACATTGATACATACATATGTTCCCACAACATCCCCGAAGGGACAAGGGAGACTTCTCTCATATCAATGAGTGCACGCCGATTCATATTGGCTCAATGATATGGGACCTACTTTTTATTGCCGAGTCCGAGCGACGTGTCTTACGACACCACTTGTAGAGAAGTTTTTCATGGCTTAAATACTCAGGAAATGTCGCCAGCATTACTGAGGGGGAATTTTGCCACCGTTCAAAATTTGATGTTACTTGGCCTGGGATTCGAACCGCAGACCTTCTGAGTCCAAGGCGGACGTGCTAACCATTGCACCACGGTGGCCCCCATATGGCATTGATAGATAGTGTAAACTACCTCTTAGCTGGCCCATTACAGAACATTTGTTCCATAGGCCGAACTAAGAAAAGATCTCCAATTCTCTCTATTTGTTTCTTCGCACTCTGGAATACAGCGCCTTTTCATCTCATCATCCACTTGGCATGCCAATTCTGCGTGCACCGCCAAGCGGTCCGTGTTTATACGCCTTTTTAGCGAGTTCATCATCGCTCATTCTTATTATATGTCCTAGACAACGCAATCGCTGCATCTCGATACGTTTAACAATATTGATGTCGTTGTATAGCAGATACAGCTCGTGGTTCATGCGACGTCGATATTCACCGTCAACGCAGATTGGTCCGTAGATCTTTCGAAGAATTTTTCTCTCAAACACACCAAGCACTGCCATGTCTGCTTGCACAAGTACCCAGGCTTCGGAGCCATACATCAGCACGGGTAGTATCAGTGTTTTGTAGAGCGTTATTTTTGTTTGACGAGATGTGGCTTTGTTTTTAAACTGCTTACTTAAACCAAAGTAGCATCTGTTGGCCAATACAATTCTTCTTTTTATTTCACAACTGATGTCGTTTGTTGTGTTTACGGAGGTGCCGAGGTAGACGAAGTCTTTTACTACCTCAATATTATAGGAACCAACTTCCACAGTTGGTCCGAGCTCAATGGGCGCATTGCGCGTCGATACCATCAACTTGGTCTTCTCACCGTTTACCGCCAGACCCACTTTAGCAGATTCTCCTTCGACCTTCATAAAGGTATCAGTTACTTCTTTTACTGATCGGCCCATGATGTATATATCATCATCAGCATAAGTAAGTAACACGTGACTATTGGTGTAGATTGTGCCACTTCTTTTGACGTTTGCCTCTCGTACCACCTTTTCCAGCAGGATGTTGAAGAGATCACACGAAAGGTTGTCTCCTTGTCTTAAACCTCTTTTGGTACCAAACTCTTGGAAGAGGTTCTTTCCTATTTTAACTGACGACCTCGTGGCAGTCAAAGTCATTTAACAAAGCCGGATGAGCTTTGCGGGGATACCAATTTCAGACATGGCCTGGAATACCTTTGAACGCAGCGGGCTGTCGAAGGCTGCTTTATAATGACAAAAAGGTGGTAGGTGTCGATCTGCATCTCTTGGGTCTTCTCCAGGGTAAATATCTGGTCAATGGTGGACTTGCCAGGTCTAAAGCCGCATTGGTATGGTCCAATTATCTCGTTGACCATAGGCTTTAGTCGTTCGCACAATATCCCTGACACGATCTTGTAGGCAATAGGGAGTAGACTTATGCCCCTATAGTTAGAGCATACAATCTTATCTCCCTTCTTGTGGACGGCGCACAGGATACTCAGGTTACAATCGTCGGGTACTCGTTCTTCCTGCCAGATGGTGCTAACTAGCTGATGAATACACCTTATCAGCGTGTCGCCTCCAGTTTTGAACATCTCGGCTGGTAAGCCATCGGCTTCTGCTGCCTTATTATTCTTCAGCCGATTTATTGCTGTCTTTACCTCATCTTGGCTGGGCGGTATACATTCAATACCATCTTCTGGGGTTGGGACTGTGGTATCTTCGTCGTCTTCGCTGCTATTGGATACCAACAGTTTTGAAAAATGTTCTTTCCATATCCTGAGGACACTATCTGTATCAGTTACCAAATTACCTTGCTGGCCTGTACCAAAGCCATCAGTTTGATGCTTGACTCTTTGGTAGAATTTTCGGACTTCATTCTGGCTCCTGTACATTTCGATTTTTTCACACTGCCGCTTTTCCATCTCTCTCTTTTTCCTGCGGAAAAGGCGTTTCTCCTCTCTCCTTTTCTCCCTGTATCTCTCTCGTGCGCTACGCGTTGCTAAATGTAGCCCTATATGCCGCATTTTTCTCTTCGCTGGCAGCACGACACTCCTGATCATACCATGGATTCCTTGGTGGAGGTCTCTGATATCCAAGTATGGATTTTGCGGCTGTTTGCATGGAGTGGGCAATGATTTGCCATTGCGCTGATATGTTATCGGGATGAGGAGTGCTTTGATTAAGCAATTGGGCTAGTTGAGTGGAATATGCTGTGGCTATCTGTTGTGATTGCAGCTTACCGATGTCTAACTTTCGTGTTGTGTCTGTTCGTACTTTGTTTGCTACGTTTAAGCGGGTGCGTACCTTTGCCGCAACAAGGTAGTGGTCCGAATCAATGTTTGCGCCTCGGAACGATCGTACATCCAACAAGCTCGATGAATGTCTTCAATCTATCACAACATGATCAATTTGTTTTCTGATCTGGAGACAGCCAGGTGCCCTTATGAATGCGAACATTCCAGGTGCAGATTCGCAGATCATGGTCCTTAAAACGTTTGCGGGGTTCGTCAACTTTAGAGGGGTTTGTTTTTCTTTTCTTTCGTTTTTTCATAGTAGGCTGTTTTTTCTAGGGGAGGGTTACTAACCCGACGCCTAAACCCAAGTTTTTAACGTTCTTATGGGTGAACGCGCGGCACATGTTAGCTCACTACCTTTAATGGGTGTTAAAGGCAGTTCCCCAGGTGACACCACGGGGACGTCAGTGTCCACTTGAGATGAAAGAGGGACCAAGTTAAATCCTGGGCTTTGCCATGTTAAAACCGGTCAAGACCGTTCCTTGGTATCTTCCATCCCCTACGTCACTTGAAATACATATATTCTTTAAAAATCCACACATACCGAATACTTGAAAAACATGTTGTTTTTTTTAAATTCACGCTAGGTAAATGCTTGAATAAATATTTTTTAAAAAATTCGGGCTTGGTGAATACTTAAAAAATATAATTTAAAAAAAATCCACGTTTGTTGGATACTTTACACAATATTTTTTTTTAAATCCAAGTTTGGATACAGCGAAACAATATTTTTAAAAAAATCAGTTTGGTTGTAGCTTGAAAAAATATTTTTTGAAAAATCCACATTTTATGTTCTTTAACAAAATATTTAAAAAGAAATTATGGTTGGTGGTTTCTTAAAAAAATGTTTTTCAAAAATCCAAGTTTACTGGTCTTTTTGTCTTTGAAAAAAAATAATCTTTAAAAGTCCAAGTTTCTTGGTCTTTTGGTCCTTGAAAAAATATTTTTCAAAAATCCAAGTTTCTTGGTCTTTTTGTCTTTGAAAAAAAAAATATTCTTTAAAAATCCAAGTTTCTTGGTCTTTTGGTCCTTGAAAAAATATTTTTTTAAAATTCACGTTTATTTGTCTATCGTTTCTTAAAAAATTATTTTTTAAAAATCCACGCTTATTTGTCTATGGTTCCTTGAAAACATATTCTTTAAAAATCCACGTTTATTTGACTATGGGTCCTTGAAAAGATATTCTTTAAAAATCCACGTTTATTTGACTATGGGTCCTTGAAAAAATATTCTTTAAAAATCCACGTTTATTTGTCTATGGGTCCTTGAAAAAATATTCTTTAAAAATCCACGTTTATTTGTCTATGGGTCCTTGAAAAAATATTCTTTAAAAATCCACGTTTATTTGTCTATGGGTCCTTGAAAAAATATTCTTTAAAAATCCACGTTTATTTGTCTATGGGTCCTTGAAAAAATATTCTTTAAAAATCCACGTTTATTTGTCTATGGGTCCTTGAAAAAATATTCTTTAAAAATCCACGTTTATTTGTCTATGGGTCCTTGAAAAAATATTCTTTAAAAATCCACGTTTATTTGTCTATGGGTCCTTGAAAAAATATTCTTTAAAAATCCACGTTTATTTGTCTATGGGTCCTTGAAAAAATATTCTTTAAAAATCCACGTTTATTTGACTATGGGTCCTTGAAAAAATATTCTTTAAAAATCCACGTTTATTTGTCTATGGGTCCTTGAAAAAATATTCTTTAAAAATCCACGTTTATTTGTCTATGGGTCCTTGAAAAAATATTCTTAAAAATCCACGTTTATTTGCCTATGGTTCCTTGAAAAAATATTCTTTAAAAATCCACGTTTATTTGTCTATGGTTCCTTGAAAAAATATTCTTTAAAAATCCACGTTTATTTGTCTATGGGTCCTTGAAAAATATTCTTTAAAAATCCACTTTTATATGTCTGTGGGTCCTTGAAAAATATTCTTTAAAAATCCACGTTTATATGTCTGTGGGTCCCTGAAAAATATTCTTTAAAAATCCACGTTTATATGTCTGTGGGTCCCTGAAAAATATTCTTTAAAAAACCACGTTTATATGTCTGTGGGTCCTTGAAAAAATATTCTTTAAAAATCCGCGTGCGTTTGTCTATGGGTCTCCGAAAAATTATTTCGTGGATACTAAAAAAATATTCGTTAAAAATCCACGTTTATTTGTCTATGGGTCTTTGAAAAAATATTTTTTTTAAAAAATCCACGTTTATTTGTCTATGGGTCCTTGAAAAAATATTTTTTTAAAAAATGCACGTTTGGTGGATACTTGAAAAACATTTTTTTAAAAAATTCACGTTTGGTGAATTCCTGAAAAAATGTTTTTTAAAAAATCCACGTTTGATGGATACTTGAAAAAATATTTTTTAAAAAATACACGTTTGGTGGATACTTGACAAAATATTTTTTTTTAAATCCACGCTTGTAAGATTTTTGAAAAATATTTTTTTTTAAAAATCCACGTCTCTTGGATACTTGAAAAAATATTTTTTAAAAAATCCGCGTTTCTTGGATACTTGAAAAAATATTTTTTTAAAAAATCCACGTTTGTTGGATACTTGAAAAAATATTTTTTAAAAAATCCACGTTTGTTGGATACTTGAAAAAATATTGTTTAAAAAAACCACGATTGTTGGATACTTGAAAAAATATTATTTAAAAAATCCACGATTGTTGGATACTTGAAAAAATATTTTTTAAAAAATCCACGTTTGTTGGATACTTAAAAAAATATTTATTAAAAAATCCACGTTTGTTGGATACTTGAAAACATATTTTTTAAAAAATCCACGTTTGTTGGATACTTGAAAAAATATTTTTTAAAAAATCCACGTTTGTTTGATACTTGAAAAAATATTTTTTTAAAAAATCCACGTTTGTTGGATACTTGAAAAAATATTCTTTAAAAAATCCACGTTTGTTGGATACTTGAAAAGATATTTTTTAAAAAATCCACGTTTGTCGGATACTTGAAAAAATATTTTTTAAAAAATCCACGTTTGTTGGATACTTGAAAAAACGTTTTTTTTTCACGTTTGTTGGATACTTGAAAAAATATTTTTTAAAAAATCCACGTTTGTTGGATACTTGAAAAAATATTTTTTAAAAAATCCACGTTTGTTGGATACTTGAAAAAATATTTTTTAAAACATCCACGTTTGTTGGATTCTTGAAAAAATATTTTTTAAAACATCCACGTTTGTTGGATACATGAAAAAATATTTTTTAAAAAATCCACGTTTGTTGGATACTTGAAAAAATATTTTTTAAAACATCCACGTTTGTTGGATACTTGAAAAAATATTTTTTAAAACATCCACGTTTGTTGGATACTTGAAAAAATATTTTTTAAAAAATCCACGTTTGTTGGATACTTGAAAAAATATTTTTTAAAAAATCCACGTTTGTTGGATACTTGAAAAAATATTTTTTAAAAAATCCACGTTTGTTGGATACTTGAAAAAATATTTTTTAAAAAATCCACGTTTGTGGGATTCTTTACAAAACCTTTTTTAAAAAATCCACGTTTGTTGGATTCTTTACAAAACCTTTTTTAAAAAATCCACGTTTGTTGGATTCTTTACAAAACCTTTTTTAAAAAATCAACGATTGTTGGATTCTTAAAAAAATATTTTTTAAAAAATCCACGATTGTTGGATTCTTAAAAAAATATTTTTTAAAAAATCCACGATTGTTGGATTCTTAAAAAAATATTTTTTAAAAAATCCACGATTGTTGGATTCTTAAAAAAATATTTTTTAAAAAATCCACGATTGTTGGATTCTTAAAAAAATATTTTTTAAAAAATCCACGATTGTTGGATTCTTAAAAAAATATTTTTTAAAAAATCCCCGATTGTTGGATTCTTAAAAAAATATTTTTTAAAAAATCCACGATTGTTGGATTCTTAAAAAAATATTTTTTAAAAAATCCACGATTGTTGGATTCTTTAAAAAACTTTTTTTAAAAAATCCACGTTTGTTGGATACTTGAAAAAAATATTTTTTAAAAAATCCCCGTTTGTTGGATACATGAAAAAATATTTTTTAAAAAATCCACGTTTGTTGGGTACTTGAAAAAATATTTTTTAAAAAATGCACGTTTGTTGGATACTTGAAAAAATATTTTTTAAAAAATCCACGTTTGTTGGATACTTGAAAAATATTTTTTAAAAAATCCACGTTTGTTGGATTCTTAAAAAAATATTTTTTAAAAAATCCACGATTGTTGGATTCTTTAAAAAACTTTTTTTAAAAAATCCACGTTCGTTGGATACTTGAAAAAATATTTTTTAAAAAATCCACGTTCGTTGGATACTTGAAAAAATATTTTTTAAAAAATCCATGTTTTTGGATACTTGAAAAAATATTTTTTAAAAAATCCACGTATGTTGGATACATGAAAAAATATATTTTAAAAAATCCACGTTTGTTGGGTACTTGAAAAAATATTTTTTAAAAAATGCACGTTTGTTGGATACTTGAAAAAATATTTTTTAAAAAATCCACGTTTGTTGGATACGTGAAAAAATATTTTTTAAAAAATCCACGTTTGTTGGATACTTGAAAAAATATTTTTTAAAAAATCCACGATTGTTGGATTCTTTAAAAAACCTTTTTTAAAAAATCCACGATTGCTGGATTCTTAAAAAAATACTTTTTAAAAAATCCACGATTGTTGGATTCTTAAAAAAATACTTTTTAAAAAATCCACGATTGTTGGATTCTTAAAAAAATATTTTTTAAAAAATCCACGATTGTTGGATTCTTAAAAAAATATTTTTTAAAAAATCCACGACTGCTGGATTCTTTAAAAAAATACTTTTTAAAAAATCCACGATTGTTGGATTCTTAAAAAAATACTTTTTAAAAAATCCACGATTGTTGGATTCTTAAAAAAAATATTTTTTAAAAAACCCACGATTGTTGGATTCTTAAAAAAATATTTTTTAAAAAATCCACGATTGTTGGATTCTTTAAAAAACCTTTTTTAAAAAATCCACGATTGTTGGATTCTTAAAAAAATATTTTTTAAAAAATCCACGATTGTTGGATTCTTAAAAAAATATTTTTTAAAAAATCCACGATTGTTGGATTCTTAAAAAAATATTTTTTAAAAAATCCATGATTTTGATACTTGAAAAAATATATATTTTTTTAAATCCACGTTTGGTGGATACTTGAAAAAATATTTTTTCAAAAAATCAAAGTCCGGTAGATTCTTGAAAAAATATTTGTTAAAAAATGCACTTTTTAAAAAAAAAAATCCACGTTTAGTGGATTCTTAAAAAAAGGTTTTTTTTAATCCACTTTTGGTGGATACTTGAAAAATATTTTTTTTAAATCCATGTTTGGTGGATACTTCAAAATAGTTTTTTTAAAATCCACGTTCAGTGGATACTTGAAAAAATATTTTTTTTTAAATCCAGCTTTGGTGGATACTTGAAAAAATATATTTTTTAAATCCACGTTAGGTGGATACTTGAAAAAATATTTTTTAAAAGATCCACAATTGATAGATACTTTAAAAAATATTTTTTTTAAATCCTGGTTTGCGGATACTTAAAGAAATGTTTTTTTAAAAAACCACTTTTGTTGAATACTTGAAAACTATTCTTTAAAAAATCCACGTTTGTTGAATACTTGAAAAAATATTCTTTAAGAATCCACGTTTGTTGGATACTTGAAAAAATAATTTTTAAAAAAATCCACGTTTTTTGGATACTTGAAAAATATTTTTTAAGAAACCCACGTTGGTTGGATACTAGAAAAATATTCTTTAAAAAATCCGATCCTTAAAAATATTGTTTACAAAATTCCTTGAAAAAATATTCATTAAAAAAGTATTATTAAAAAATCCACGTGCTCCCTTTATATTTCTTTTCTCTTTCTAACTGAAAGCACCTTTCTGTTACCCTTAAACGAAACTAACTAAAAATCCAACACGTTTACAATATTCTTCGAATTTTTTTCTTTTACTACTTAAGCCATGACATTTGCAAACTACTTAAAAGATGAGTAACATGCATCATTCATTTCTCATACTAAGCCGCTGGATCAGAAGAAAGAAAAAAAAACTAAATAAAAAGTAGAAAACAAGTCTAAGTCCAAAATATCCTTCAGCTGTTATTTGAGTTTACAACTGTTGTCATGCAGTCAATTGGAAATTTATTCAAGCTTAAAAATAGAAACATTCAAGGAGTGGAGGAAGGCTGAGAGAGATGGACTGACTGTTAAACATAACAACAATATCTTTCACACAGGCATTGATAACTGACTTTGAAACTTATTTTTTTCTGTTTTGCCAAAAAAGGATATCAATTGAGTTATTGAAAGGAAAGGACATGTTTTCTTTTTCTTGTTAAGGCCAAGAAAAAAAGGACACTTTAGTCCATTATAGCGCTACTGCTGTGTATGTGATATTCGGATAACTTTCCTTTCTTACTCAATATCCTGCCTTAGCTGCACACGAATATGTGAAACTATTCAAAATGTAATGCTTGACTGACTTCTGTTTTGTAAAGTATTTTTTTGGTGCGACCAGAAGTTCCTTTCGTTTTTTTCTGAAACGAAAAAGAAAATAAATGGGTGGGTGTATTTAGTAGAAAGAGAAAAGGTTACTATTTTAATTATGTCCCGAGACACAGACAGCCACATCACAAAATCAAAAGTAGATAAAGTCATCGTTTCATTTGACCAACAAGAGTTTATCAAATCCAAATGATTTAAATTTTTTTCGGGCTATTTTATCTACGGAATGTGTATTTTTTCTTACACGTGCTTTCTCCATACAGAATCATTTACATCTTTTGTTAAAAAAGTATTCTTAATGCTGTTATGATATTTATTCAGCTGGCACAGTGGTTGCAATCATACCAAAGAAATTTCCAGAAATTTCTAATTTCAAAAATAAAACTTAGAAAATGTATAAAAGATATATTTACCAACGCTGAAAATGTAATGAAGGAGTCGAAATACGGAGGCCTTCTTTTAGGAGAATAATGGGTCCTGTTATAGATGAGCGAGTGAGTGTTTTTTTTTAATTACATAAATCAGGAAAAGCAATGTTTCAAGTAAACTAAAACCTTTTCTCTCCCCAGTAATTCAAATTTGAACCACTGTGTCACTTCAAAAAAAAAATCATATGTCTGATTTTTGTTGAAATGTACCTTTAACATTAGCCATACATTACTTAGACGAAGATTTCGAGATGTGTGTGTTTTTGTCTTCTTTATTCAATCGAAAACATCTGTTTACGGTCACATGTCACGTTGTCACATTGCCCAAAATCATCTTAATGTTAAATCCATACCCAAATATCCGTACAACGAATGATGATACAATGACAAATGCATGAGGCTGAAGGATAACAGTTCAAACTGAAAGTTAAGCAGCAGCCAGAGCAGAGTCCTAGATATGGTGAGAGTTTCTAGAAGACAAGACAAACATGTGTCGACATTGACATATCCAAAAAATTTGTTATTTAAAGTCAAAATGGTTCTTGCTCGGCAAATGGTGCTGATGATGATGGCTAGAATGGGTGTTGGTTGTTGGACGATGATGATGTTGATGACGAATGTCTGTTTGTTTATTTATAAACGCGTATATTTGAAGATGTATTGTGCCTAAAAGCTTTTGTTTTTTGCTTTACTGTGACAACAACAAAAAGTGCATTATGAGGGATGGGTAGTAAAGAATTAGAAAGGGAGAAGGGAAATTTAAAGGAATCATCATCTTCTTATTGAAGGCCGACAGGCTATTCTTATAGACGGTCGGTAGGTCTTCTTAAGATGGCCTTCTAGCTTATATATAAAGCCAGACCTACTGGCCTTCTATGCCACAAATATCCTCTTCTATAAACGACCTTCTGGCCTTCTATGGAAGAGCTACGGGTCTTCTATAGGAAATTCTAACGTCCTTCTATAAAAAGGTCTACCGACCGCCTATAACTAGACTTATCGGCTATATATAAGAGGACCTTGTCGGTCTTCCTAAAAATCCCAGTAGACCTTCTTATAACAGACTAATAGCTCCCTTAGAAAGAAGGAGGAATGTTACTTATAGAATACCACGTATGGCCTTTCTATCTCTTGGTGCGTATTTTTTAGGAAGCCCGGCAGGATCTTCTTATAGACGGCCGTTAGAACTTCTTAGAGGAAGCTAAAAGAAGACCGGGAGTTATATGAGAGTAGTAGGCCTTTTTATTGAAGGACCATAGGTCCTCTTAAAGACTTCTTCTAGAGATTTCGTGCAGAGGCCAAGTAAGTCTTTGTATAAAAGGCCGGTATATTTCCTTAGAAAGGCCCTTTTTTAAAAGGGCGGCGTGTCCTCTTAAAGTAGGCAATAGGTCTTCTTCTAGAGAGGATGATTTGTCTTCTTAACGAAGGCTGGCACGTCCTCCTATAGAAGGCCAGTATATCTTCTTATAGAATAATGGTATGTTCTGATAAGACATATTATAGAAAGTCAGAAGGTCTTTTTCCAAATGGCCAGGTAAGTCTTCTTCTAAATGGGCAGGTAGATCTTCTTCTATATTATCGTTAAATCTTTTTCTAAATGGGCAGGTAGGTTTTCTTATCGAAGGCAGGTAGATCTTGTTGGCAGGTAGGTGTTCTTACAGAAGAACATAAAGTAGGTTTTCTTATAGGAAAGCGGGAAGGTCTTCTGATAGAATTAAAGAAGGCTCAATAGAAGAAAGACACCAAGGAACGGTCCTGACCGGCTTTAACATGGCAAAGTCAGGATATATCTTGGTCCCTCTTTCGTCTCAAGTGGACACTGACCTCATCGTGGTGTCACCTGGGGTAGCTGCCTTCAACACCCGTTAAAGGTAGTGAGCTAACATGTGCCGCGCTTTCACCCATAAGAACGTTAAAAGCTTGGGTTTGGGCGAGAAAAAGCAGCCTACTATGAAAAAACAAACCCCTCAAAAGTTGACGACCCCCGCAAACGTTTTAAGGACCATGATCTGCGAATCTGCACCTGGAATGTTAGCACTCTTTGTAGAGAAGGTGCAGTTTACGCATTGGCAGATGTACTTGAAAAGTACAAGGCCAACATTACTGCCATACAGGAAATACGATGGAATGGGAATGGCGTCACAACAACACCTAAAGGTGACGCACTGTATTATAGCTGTCATGACATAAAGCATGAGTTTGGTTGCGGATTTGTAGTAGGTTGGAGGTTAAAATACCTCGTCTCACGCTTCACACCAGTGAATGTAAGACTTGCTACAATTCGAATAAAAGCAAAATTCTTCAACATCAGCTTTATTTGCGCTCATGCTCCCACTGAAGATAAGGACGAACTGACCAAAGATATATTTTATGAGCGCTTAGAAGAAATATATGATCGTTGTCCTGTCCATGACATTAAAATTATTCTAGGCGATTTTAATGCCAAAATTGGAGAGGAAAAAATCGTTGGCCCAACAGTCGGAAAATTCAGTCTCCACAGTGAAACATCTGACTATGGTGTGAGGCTGATAGACTTCGCAGCGGCAAAAAATATGGTAGTTGGCGGCACCAGCTTTCAACATCTCGACATCCATAAGGGGACCTGGCTGTCTCCAGATCAAAGAACAATACATTAAATTGATCACGTTATGATAGAAGGAAGACAGTCATCGAGCATGTTGGATGTACGATCGTTCCGAGGAGTAAACATAGACTCGGACCACTACCTTGTACGCACCCGGTTAAACGTAGCTAACAAAGCACGAACAGACACAACACAGTTAGACCTCAGCAAGCTGCAATCACAACAGATAGCCACATCATATTCCACTCAACTAGCCAAATTGCTTAATCAAAGCACTCCTTATCTCGATAACATATCAGCGCAATGGCAATGTATTGCCCACTTCATGCAAAGGTATGCCTTTTTATAGAAAGGATGATGTGTCTTCTTAACGAAGGCTGGTAGGCATTCTTGTAGAAGGCCAGTATATCTTCTTATATAAGATTGTTATTACCTGGTAAGTCATATTATAGAAGATCGCCAGGCCTTTTTTATATGTTCAGATAAGTCTTCTTATAAATGGGCAGGTAGGACTTTTTCAATTCGGGAAGCTGCACCGTTCGGATGTTACTTACTTACATAGCTGACCTTTTTATAGAACATTTGTTCCATAAGCCGAACTAATAAAAAATCTTCATTCCTTTCTGTTGCTTTTTCTGATGTCGTATTTCTCTAGTTGACCTCATCGAATCCTCGGCCGTACACTGGCCCTTATTTATAAGCCTTTCTAGTTATTAGATGTGCTAAAAACAATAGGTCTGTAATGGGCCAGCTAAGTAAGTAAGTAAAACCACTCGCGTTTGCCTTGACAGCTGAGGTTTACCTGCTGCGGTAGGTAGCGCATGTTCTTGAACTGCTGAGGTTTACCAGTTGCGATAGGTAGCGCATGTTCTTCAACTGGATCAATGCCAAAACTATTGAAATCCGCTTCATTGGCCTGTTGGTCTAGAAGTTACCGTTTACACCAGTTGGCCCTTTTCATAAAGATCTCTCCTGAAGTGCCTGCGAGGGGGGAGCCTACCCGTTGATATTACAACAACAAAATTTATGTGTTCTAATGAACCGATAAAATCGTCACCTCCCCATGAAGTTGGCCCATTCGTGTCATGAAGAGACACAGTGCTGGAATTTCGGCCGGTTTTAATATATCCCACTGTTGTTACACAGAGATCCACAGGGTTTATTTGTCAGCAATACCAGTGATGCCGGCCAGCGGCATGAGGACATTTTTCCTACCTCGGATCTTGTCACAAATACCCATGCCGTAACGACATAAACATGCTATGGAACGTTACAGCCAATATCTGGTAGTAGTTAGTGGTCAGAAGGTGAAAACTATTTACCAATATTTTCCGGGGGAGTCTCATTTCAGCAGTCCAAGTGGTAAATAGCACTGCAGTAGATTCAACGGTGGATATTTTCCCATTCATCAAAATTTAATATATCACACAAGTCATCAACGATTGCGATCTCTATGCCACCCTGAGGGTGTGGCATTTCATGAGAGAAGAGTTTAAATAGTTCTGGAGATAGCACCTCACCTTGGGAACAACCCATTTTCACTCTATAGGTCTTTGATTTCTTATAATTGAATTCAACAAACGGCTGATGTTCACACATATAGTTGGTTATCCAATGCTTCGCTTAACACGGCTGGGAGAGTCTGCTCTTGGTCTTCGAGCAGCTTGACTGGGTTGTAGCTTTCAACGACATTCGATAGGGCAAAAGCCAGCGACCGAGAGGGCTCTTATAACACACTCCTGTTCAGCCTGACACTATGGACTTGTTCTAAAAATGTTGGTTAAAACGTGCACATTCGTATCTGTAAATTATATATCGTCGAAAGTAACAGGCGTTCTATCAATCCGAATTGGCAGTAGTTCACCCGTTTGCCACCTTATACTCAATCCTGCACCAATTTTGTGATTTATCCAACATACTGCTGTAGAAATTAGGAAAGCGAACTTTTTATAAACTTTATAAGCATATCAAAAATATATTTTTTGGGGGGGGCTATTAGAACTTTACTCGTAAGCTTTGATGTTGAAAAGTTTATTACGGATTTTTGTAATAATTTTTAAAATAAAGAACTTTGCATGAAGAAGTATATTCTTTACATTTTCTTCGATAGATGATGTGTTTGAACTTCACCCATCAAATGTTTCTGTTCTCTCTACCTTCGTTGCTTATTAATTCTTATTTTCAATCTCTTTCTATTTAGCTCGTAGTAGAGGTTGCAATTTAATGCGTGTCTATTGTCAGCTTTGCCTGTACAAAGGAAGATACTCTAATGTACGAGTATACCTTCTTATTCGGCAAATAAGTGTTAATGTAATCCCCCTTTCCCCTTTGCAATCATCATGCATTGAGTTATCAATTTGTGTAGATATTTTCCCAAAACATACTCCTCAATCATTGATAGGCATTTTACTTCCTTCAGCTCTACAACTCATGTCACTTTGGTAAATTTGCCTTGATCTCTTTCGGTTTTGTGTTTTTAAGCCGATTTACAAACACTTGACAAGAGCAACCATTTGACAATTGAAGAGTGTACAGATACAAGTGTCAATATTTTCATTGAATTGAAACATTGCAAAATAATTTTTTTTTGTTTGCTTTGCAATTTTAATCACCTCAAATACTTGACGAAATTTATTGATGATGGTACATTTGTCTTAATTGACAAATAATGTTCTACACATTGAGAGGATAACGACATACATACATAGATTGCAAATAATGGTCGTTAAGATGATGGTGGTGGGAAAAGTGCCAATGAAATTCCACACAGAGTCATTTTCAAGATAAATTCCTACGTTTATTGGACAGATGGACCGTAAAAACAATTTCTGTTGAAAAATCCTAACAAATTTGTTCCGATAGAAAAAATATTCTTCTCCGATAAAAAAATCTTAAAAAAATCTAAATTTATTAATCCAATAAAAAATATTCTTCAAAAAATCCAAAGTTTTTATCCGCTAAAAAAATATTTTTTAAAAAATCCAAATTTATTAATCCGATAACAAAAAATTCTTAAAAATATCCAAATTTATTTTTTCGATAAAAAAATATTCTTCAAAAACTCCAAATTGATTAGTCCGATAAAAAAGGTTTTTAGAAAGGATATTTAAAAAAATCCAGGTTAATAAAAAATATATTTTAAAAAAGTTTACGTTTTTGAAAAAAATAGTTTAGAAAATGTATTTTTGTTGAAAAAAGTATTTTTAAAAAATTCAAGTTTGTTGAAAAAAGTATTTTTAAAAAATTCACGTTTGTTGAAAAAAAATGTTTTTTAAAAAATCCACGTTTGTTGAAAATTTTTTTTTTAAAAAATCCCCGTTTATTGAAAAATAATTGTTAAAAAATCCACGTCTTTAAAAATCTACGGTTAAAAAAATGTTCAAAAAAATCTAAAATTTTAATCTAAAAATTTTAAAAAATACACATTTAAAAAATATTTTTAAAAAATCCACGTTGCTTAAATATGTATTTTTAAAAAATCCACGTTGTTTAAAAATGTATTTTTAAAAAATCCACGTTGTTAAAAAATATATTTTTAAAACCCACGTTGTTTGAAAAAATATTTTTAAAGACTCCATGTTTATTGAAAATATATTTGCCAAAAACTCCACATTTAAAAACAAATATCTTTTTAAAAAAATCTACGTTTTCAAAAAAAAAAAAACAGTTCTTAAAAATCACTTTTAAGAAAAATATTTTTAGAAAATCCTCGTTGTTTGAAAAAATATTTTTGGAAAAACCACGTTGTTTGAAAAATATTTTTAGAAAATCCACGTTGTTTGAAAAAATATTTTTAGAAAATCCACGTTGTTAGAAAAAATATTTTTAGAAAATCCACGTTGTTAGAAAAAATATATTCAGAAAATCCACGTTGTTTGAAAAAATATTTTTAGAAAATCCACGTTGTTAGAAAAAATATATTCAGAAAATCCACGTTGTTTGAAAAAATATTTTTAGAAAATCCACGTAGTTTGAAAAATATTTTTAGAAAATCCACGTAATTTGAAAAAATATTTTTATAAAATCCACATTGTTTGAAAAAATAATTTTTAAAAAATCCACGTTGCTTGAAAAAATATTTTTAAAAAATGCACGTTTTTTGAAAAAAATATTTTTAAAAATCCACGTTGTTTGCAAAAATATTTTTAAAAAAATCCACGTTGTTTGCAAAAATATTTTCAAAAAAATCCACGTTGTTTGCAAAAATATTTTTAAAAAAATCCACGTTGTTTGCAAAAATATTTTCAAAAAAATCCACGTTGTTTGCAAAAATATTTTTAAAAAAATCCACGTTGTTTGCAAAAATATTTTTAAAAAAATCCAGGTTGTTTGCAAACATATTTTCAAAAAAATCCACGTTGTTTGCAAAAATATTTTCAAAAAAATCCACGTTGTTTGCAAAAATATGTTTAAAAAAATCCACGTTGTTTGCAAAAATATTTTTAAAAAAATCCACGTTGTTTGCAAAAATATCTTTAAAAAAATCCAGGATGTTTGCAAATATATTTTTAAAAAAATCCAGGTTGTTTGCAGAAATATTTTTAAAAAAATCAACGATGCTTTCCAAAAATATTTTTAAAAAAATCCACGTTGTTTGCAAAAATATTTTTAAAAAAATCCAGGTTGTTTGCAAACATATTTTTAAAAAAATCCTCGTTGTTTGTAAAAATATTTTTAAAAAATCAACGTTGTTTGCAAAAATATTTTCAAAAAAATCCACGTTGTTTGCAAAAATATTTTCAAAAAAATCCACGTTGTTTGCAAAAATATGTTTAAAAAAATCCACGTTGTTTGCAAAAATATTTTTAAAAAAATCCACGTTGTTTGCAAAAATATTTTTAAAAAAATCCACGTTGTTTGCAAAAATATGTTTAAAAAAATCCACGTTGTTTGCAAAAATATTTTTAAAAAAATCCACGTTGTTTGCAAAAATATCTTTAAAAAAATCCAGGATGTTTGCAAATATATTTTTAAAAAAATCCAGGTTGTTTGCAGAAATATTTTTAAAAAAATCAACGATGCTTTCCAAAAATATTTTTAAAAAAATCCACGTTGTTTGCAAAAATATTTTTAAAAAAATCCAGGTTGTTTGCAAACATATTTTTAAAAAAATCCTCGTTGTTTGTAAAAATATTTTTAAAAAAATCAACGTTGTTTGCAAAAATATTTTCAAAAAAAATCCACGTTGTTTGCAAAAATATTTTCAAAAAAAATCCACGTTGTTTGCAAAAATATGTTTAAAAAAATCCACGTTGTTTGCAAAAATATTTTTAAAAAAATCCACGTTGTTTGCAAAAATTTTTTTAAAAAAATCCACGTTGTTTGCAAAAATATGTTTAAAAAAATCCACGTTGTTTGCAAAAATATTTTTAAAAAAATCCACGTTGTTTGCAAAAATATCTTTAAAAAAATCCAGGATGTTTGCAAATATATTTTAAAAAAAATTCAAGTTGTTTGCAGAAATATTTTTAAAAAAATCAACGATGCTTTCCAAAAATATTTTTAAAAAAATCCACGTTGTTTGCAAAAATATTTTTAAAAAAATCCACGTTGTTTGCAAAAATATCTTTAAAAAAATCCAGGATGTTTGCAAATATATTTTTAAAAAAATTCAAGTTGTTTGCAGAAATATTTTTAAAAAAATCAACGATGCTTTCCAAAAATATTTTTAAAAAAATCCACGTTGTTTGCAAAAATATTTTTAAAAAAATCCAGGTTGTTTGCAAACATATTTTTAAAAAAATCCTCGTTGTTTGTAAAAATATTTTTAAAAAAATCAACGTTGTTTGCAAAAATATTTTCAAAAAAATCCACGTTGTTTGCAAAAATATTTTCAAAAAAATCCACGTTGTTTGCAAAAATATGTTTAAAAAAATCCACGTTGTTTGCAAAAATATTTTTAAAAAAATCCACGTTGTTTGCAAAAATATTTTTAAAAAAATCCACGTTGTTTGCAAAAATATGTTTAAAAAAATCCACGTTGTTTGCAAAAATATTTTTAAAAAAATCCACGTTGTTTGCAAAAATATCTTTAAAAAAATCCAGGATGTTTGCAAATATATTTTTAAAAAAATCCAGGTTGTTTGCAGAAATATTTTTAAAAAAATCAACGATGCTTTCCAAAAATATTTTTAAAAAAATCCACGTTGTTTGCAAAAATATTTTTAAAAAAATCCAGGTTGTTTGCAAACATATTTTTAAAAAAATCCTCGTTGTTTGTAAAAATATTTTTAAAAAAATCAACGTTGTTTGCAAAAATATTTTCAAAAAAAATCCACGTTGTTTGCAAAAATATTTTCAAAAAAAATCCACGTTGTTTGCAAAAATATGTTTAAAAAATCCACGTTGTTTGCAAAAATATTTTTAAAAAAATCCACGTTGTTTGCAAAAATTTTTTTAAAAAAATCCACGTTGTTTGCAAAAATATGTTTAAAAAAATCCACGTTGTTTGCAAAAATATTTTTAAAAAAATCCACGTTGTTTGCAAAAATATCTTTAAAAAAATCCAGGATGTTTGCAAATATATTTTAAAAAAAATTCAAGTTGTTTGCAGAAATATTTTTAAAAAAATCAACGATGCTTTCCAAAAATATTTTTAAAAAAATCCACGTTGTTTGCAAAAATATTTTTAAAAAAATCCACGTTGTTTGCAAAAATATCTTTAAAAAAATCCAGGATGTTTGCAAATATATTTTTAAAAAAATTCAAGTTGTTTGCAGAAATATTTTTAAAAAAATCAACGATGCTTTCCAAAAATATTTTTAAAAAAATCCACGTTGTTTGCAAAAATATTTTTAAAAAAATCCAGGTTGTTTGCAAACATATTTTTAAAAAAATCCACGTTATTTGCAAAAATATTTTTAAACAAATCTAAGTTGTTTGCAAAAATATTTTTAAAAAAATCCACGTTGTTTGCAAAAATATTTAAAAAAAAACCTCGTTGTTTGCAAAAATATTTTTAAAAAATCCACGTTGTTGCAAAAATATTTTTAAAAAATCCACGTTGTTGCAAAAATATTTTTAAAAAATCCACGTTGTTGCAAAAATATTTAAAAAAAAATTCACGTTGTTTGCAAAAATTTTTTTAAAAAAATCCACGTTGTTTGCAAAACTATGTTTATAAAATCCACGTTGTTTGCAAAAATATTTTAAAAAAAATCCATGTTGTTTGCAAAAATATTTAAAAAAAATCCACGTTGTTTGCAAAAATATTTTTAAAAAAATCTACGTTGTTTGCAAAAATATTTTTTAAAAAATCCACGTTGTTTGGAAAAATAATTTTAAGAAATCCACGTTGTTTGCAAAAATATTCTTAAAAAATCCACGTTGCTTGCAAAAATATTTTTAAAAAAACCACGTTGTTTGCAAAAATATTTTTAAAAAAATCCACGTTGTTTGCAAAACAAAAATTTTAAAAAAATCCACGTTGTTTGCAAAAAAAATTTAAAAAAATCCACGTTGTTTGCAAAAATATTTTTAAAAAATCCACGTTGTTTGAAAAAATATTTTTAAAAAAATCCACGTTGTTTGCAAAAATATTTTTAAAAAAATCCACGTTGTTTGCAAAAATATTTTTAAAAAATCCACGTTATTTGCAAAAATATTTTTAAAAAAATCCACGTTGTTTGCAAAAATATTTTTAAAAAAATCCTCGTTGTTTGCAAAAATATTTTTAAAAAAATCCACGTTGTTTGCAAAAATATTTTTAAAAAAATCCACGTTGTTTCCAAAAATATTTTTAGAAAATCCACGTTGTTTCCAAAAATATTTTTAGAAAATCCACGTTGTTAAATATATATTTTTAAAAGCTCCACACAGTGTGGAAAATATTTTTAAAAAATCCACGTTGTTAAAAAAATATTTTTAAAAAATTGTTTTAAAAAATCCACTTTGTTTGAAAAAGGAATTAAAACAAATAGTGATTAAAACAAATATTTATTAAAAAATTCACGTTTATTGAAAAATGTTTTTTTTTTAAATCCACGTTTTTGAAAAAATATTTATTAAAAATATCACGTTTATAGAAAAATAGTTCTTAAAAAATTCACGTTTATAGAAAAATAGTTCTTAAAAAATTCACGTTTATAGAAAATATTTATTAAAAAACCCACGTTTATTGAAAAAATAATTATTATAATATTCAGGATTATTCAAAAATATGTTTTAAAAAAGCCACGTTTAATGAAAAAATATTTTTGAAAATCTATGTTTATAGAAAAAAAAATATTTTTAAGAAAAAGATCAATGTTTACATGTCCTTGAAAATTTATTTAAAAAAAAAATAACATCATTGTTTCTTGAAAAAATATTTTAAAAAAAATCTACATCTTTTGGCCATTGAAAATACATATTTAAAAATCTGAGTTTCTTGGTTCTTGAAAAAATATTTAAAAAACTCCACGTTTATTAGTCATAGAAAAAATCCACTTCGTTAAAAAAATTATAATCCGCGCATATTGAAAAAAACATTTAGATCTGCGTATAAAAATCCACGTTTATATTGTCTTTGAAAAAAATATTTTTTTAAAAATCCACTTTTATTGGTTGTTGAAAAAATATTTTTTTTTAAAAATCCACGTTTATTTTCACTTTGAAAAAGATGTTCTTTAAAAATCCGCGTTTATTTTCACTATGAAAAAAATATTCTTTAAAAATCCCCGTTTATTTTCTCTTTAAAAAAATATTCTTTAAAAATCCACGTTTATGTTGTCCTTGAAAATAAAATTTCTTTAAAAATTCACGTTTATTGGCCGTTGAAAAAATATTCTTTAAATCCAAGTTTATTTTGTCTTTAAAAAAAATTCTTTAAAAAATGCTCGTTTATTTGTCTTTAAAAATATCCTTAAACGAGTTCTAATTTTGTTAAATGTTCCAGACTTAAATAATTATTTCTTTTTATTTTAGAAAATATGTTTTTGAAATTGAAACTGTTGAACGAAGAGTTAAAAGCCCAAAACCTACCCAATATTGGTGGGCCATTATGATGTCACTATCGACCCCTTCCCCCAGCAGCCATATTATGATTATTAAGGAAAACAGCTTAAAATATTTACCATTAATTTATGTGCTTTCACACATCCAAATATGCCCATATTTTACATTTTACACCCTTTATTCCTTGACCCAATTCCCCCCCACCCCATCATTGTAAATGTTGAAAGGAAAATCCACCAAAAACCAAAACTTTTTATTATTTAAATGAAATTTTTCAATTAAAGTCTTTCTATTCAGCCATAAAAACGCCTAGAGAATACAAAGAATCATAATTACATAAACGAAGACAGGGGCGTAGCTAGTCGGCAAATGTTTTGAGGTACTACCTTCAATAAGTAAAATAATAAAAGCTCATAATCAACATTTCCCCTTCCCATCTGAGCAAACGCTCATGGAGAAAACAAGAAATTTCCAATTCATATTTAATAACCATATTGAATGAACCAAAAACATGGTGGCAAAGGGTTATTCCATTACTTCGAACCCTTTCTGCCTTGTTTTCTTTTTATTGTTGTTTTTTTCTGAATGCCCAAGTATTTGGTTTCCCATGTCCTTTGAAAATTTCTTCCTTTTTCCATCTTCATTTTCCATGGTTCTTTTACAACGATAATATTATAATTTGTGTAGTTTTATCTCTGCTAACCAATCATTACTGCCTTCTGATGATGATAAATTTAGTTGTTGTTAGTATTGTTGTGGTGTGCATGGATTTGCTTTCAATTGCTGGGCAAAGCTGGAGCGTAACAAAAGAAGTCAGCTCAAGCATCCAACATAAGAGAAACATGAAAATGATATCGCACGTTCTGTGAGCGGCTGCGGCAACCCTTTTGGTTTCTTATTATGGTCAGGATGCAGGACAACATTGGCCCAAGTGTTAAGGCTTATGGTGTAATAACTAAACTATGACAGTGTTTATCCATAAAGAATATAAAGAAAATGTAGACAAAACACACGCAAACACCCACCCCCAAAAGCAATAACAAAAACTACAAAGTTCAAGCGTTGGCAGACCAATGAAGATGAAGGTAAAGGCAACAACCAGCCTCATCAACACCCAATACACGACCATCCCAAACACCCATTATGGCCAGCTAGCTATTCATTGAGTTTGTGTTTGGCTTGGTTTCAAATTTAGCCTTTCACATACTTCCAATATTCATAGAATGTCGTTGACGTTTTTTGTTGTTGTTCCCAGCGTATTCTAAACCAACCACCAACACATCTGCGCCTTGCTGTGTTATCTGAATACATGATATTCATCATGATTACATGCATTATCCTCATGTCTTTCGATTAAATTGCACGATGCCAACAACGATGATGATGAAGATGACAATGATATCCTTTTACTGTGTCCTGCCATCATCTATTCGAACACTTAACTCTTTTATTTCCTATAGCCATGCTAATCCGTTTATTTTGCATCAGTGTCCTGGCAAGTTGGTGGATGGCAAACTGCAAGGAGGGAATTTGACTTTAAGACAATATTATTTCAGGCTGCGGTGGTTCGATGTCAGATGAGTCATGGGCGGTGGGAGTAAAAGAAATCGGGTAGGAGAAATTCAGCGACGAAATGAAAAATTACAAGAAGAGAGGAATTTTTTAAACAATATGTTTTCAATAAATGAGGATTAGTTTTAAATATTTTTTCAATCAACGTGGATTTTTTAAAGAATATTTTTTCCAATCAACGTGGATTTTTTAAAAAAATTACAATCAACGTGGATTTAAAAAAAGTTTCAATCAACGTGGATTTAAAAAAAAGTTTCAATCAACGTGGATTTAAAAAAAGTTTCAATCAACGTGGATTTAAAAAAAGTTTCAATCAACGTGGATTTAAAAAAAGTTTCAATCAAAGTGGATTTAAAAAAAGTTTCAATCAAAGTGGATTTTTTATAAATAAAAATTACAATCTGATTTAAAAAAATCCAATCAAAGTGGATTTTTTAAAGAAAATTTTTACAATCAACGTGTATTTTTAAGAAACAAAAATTTTGAAACAATGTGAATTTTTGTAAGAAAATTTTTACAATCAACGTGGATTTTTTATTTTTTCAATAAAGGAGGATTTAAAAAAATTCAATAAACGTGAATATTTATCAACGTGGATTTTTAAAAAACAAAAATTTTCAATCAACGTGGATTTTTCAAAGGAAATTGTTACAATCAAAGTGAATTTAAAAAATTCAATAAACGAGTTTTATTTTTATTTTTTTTTTTTCAATAAACGAGGATTTTTTAAATTTGTTTCAATAAACGAGGATTTAAAAAAAATTAATAAACGAGGATTAAAAAAAAATAATATGCATGAATTCTTTAAAAATGATTTTCTAATAAACGTGAATTAAAAAAATTGCAATGGACTTGCATTTTTTAAATAAATTATTTTCTACTTGACGTAAATTAAAAAAAAAAAAAACATATTTTGAACGTGCATTTTTTTTAATATTTTTTCAATAGACGTAGAATTTTTTAAAAATGATATTTTAACGTGAATTTTTTAAAAAATATGTTCTTTAATAAAGCGAATTTTTTAAGAAATATATTTTCAATAAACGTGGACCTTTTTAAAACTATTTTTTTTAATAAACATGGATTTTTTAAAAAAAAATTCAGTAAATGTGGATTTTCTAAAAACAATTTTTCAATAAACATCAATTTTTTTAATAAGATTTTGTTTAACAAACGTGGCTTTTGTAAAGAATAATGTGTCAATAAACGTGGATTTTTAAGAATACCTTTTCATTAAACTTAAATTTTTTTAAAAATTTTTTTTTAATAAACTTTGATTTAAAAAAAAAAATCAATTAACGTGCCTTTTTTAAAGAATGTTTTTTATGCAACGTTGATTTTTTCAAAATATTTTTTACATAACGTGGGAATATTAATGCAAATTTTTCTTTTACAATCCCTACCATTAAGGAATCTAATACACTGCTCAACAAAATTTAAAAAGTTGAATGTTTCAACCGAATATGTTTTTGTTTCTAACTGAAATCGCCGATTTATTTTCAAAGCCGGTCGCGGTTTTTCTTTATCAGCTCTTGTTCGTGAGATATATCTCAAAATCGTTTTTTGCGAGTTTTACTCAGAATTTCGTTGGTTTCGGATACAAACAAATATTTTTTGTGGGATTTTTCGACACTAATCAAGGAGATGTTGTACACTCCATACAAAAAGTTTTTGAAATCATTATCTATATATATAAAAGAGCTTAGTGATAAGTGAGTGAGTGAGTGAGTGAGTGACTGACAGATCATCGCCCAGACGAAACGGCTGAAGCTAGAAACTTGAAATTTTGAGTGTGTGTTGCTGTTGCTGTACAGGGGTGAGATAAGGCTGGGTTTTTGGAAATTCGAACTGGAAGGGCACGAAAAGTACTAAAAGGTACTAAATATGGTACCCTTTGTATTAGGCAAACGGAAAGAGCTAGAATTCTGAAATTTGGAATGTGGGTAACTGACGGAGAGTTAGAAAGACGCACCAAAAGGTTTTGAGAAATTCGACCTCTAAGTGTACGAAAAGTACTAAATTTAGTACCAATTGTATAATTTGAACGGATTTAGCTAGAAATGTGGAATTTGGTATGGAAATGAAGGTTGGGAAGTGGTGTTTATAAAAGGAAATGGTTTGTGAAATTAGTACTCATGTGTACGAATAGTACTAAATGGTACTAAATTTAGTACAATTTGGATTTAGGTGAAAGGATAGAGCTGGAAATCTGAAATTTGGAATTAAGATTACTGACGGAGTGTAGAATTGAGATATTGGGGTAGCTTTGGAAATTCGTACTTATGTGTACGAAAAGTACTAAATGGTACCAAATTTAGTACAACTTGGATTTGGGTGAACGGATAGAGCTAGAAACCTGAAAATTGGAATTTAAGATTATTGACGGAGTGTAGGATTGCGATATGGGGGTAGTTTTCGAAATTCGTACTTATGTGTACGACAATTTCTAAATGGTACTAAATTCTGTACAGCTTGGATTTGGGTGAACGAATAGAGCTGGAAACTTGAAATTTGGAATTAAGATAACTGTTGAAGTGTACGATTGATATATGGGATATTATTAGTACTTATGTTTACGAAAAGTACTAAATGGTACTAAATTTGGTACAATTTGGATTTGGGTGAACGGATAGAGCTGGAACCCAGCAATTTCGTACTTATAGGTACGGAAAGTATTAAATGGTGCTAAATTTGGTACAATTTGGTTTTGGGTGAAAGGATAAAGCTGGAATCCTGAAATTTGGAAATAAGATTATCTTTGGAGTGGAGGATTGAGGTAATTTTGAAAATTCGTACTTATGGGTACGGAAAGTACTAAATGATACTAAATTTGGTGCTAATATAAATGAAATCCTTAAATTTGGAATTAAGATTCCTCTTGGACTGTAGGATTGAGGAAGATTTGGAAATTCGTACTTAGTTGGTACGAAAAGTACTAAATGGTACTGAATTTGGATTTGGGTGAACGAATAGAGCTGGAATCCTGAAATTTGGAATTAAGATTATCTTTGGGGTGTAAGATTGAGGTAATTTTGGAAATTCGTACTAATTGGTACGGAAAGTACTAAATGGTACTACAATTTGTACAATTTAAATTTAGGTGACCGGGTAGAGCTGAAATGATGAAATTTGGAATTAGGATTACTTTTGGAGTGTAGGATTGAGGTAGTTTTGAAAAATCGTACTTATGGGTACGGAAAGTACTATGTTTGGTACAATTTGGATTTCGATCAACAGATAGAGCTGGAATCCTGAAATTTATAATAAAGATTACCTATGGAGTGTAGGATTGAGGTAGTTTTGGAAATTCGTACTTATGGGTACGGAAAGTAGTGAATGGTACTAAATTTGGTACAATTTAGATTTGGGTGAACGTATAGAGCTGGAATCCTGAAATTTCGAGTTAAGGTTACTGTTGTAGTGTAGGATTGAGTAAGTTTTGGAAATTGATACTTATGGATACGGAAAGGATAGAGGTGGAGCCCGGATATTTGAAACTATATTTACTGTTGGAGTGTAGGTTTGATATGGTTTTGGAAAATCGTACTTATGAGTACGAATAGTACTAAATGGTACTAAATTTGGTTCAATTTGGATTTGGGTGAACGGATAAAGCTGGAATCCTGATATTTGATATTAAAATTACTGTGAGTGTAGGTTTGGGGCGGTTTTGGAAATTCGTTCCTATTCTGCGAAAAGTACAAAAGTACTAAATGGTACTTAATGTGATATATTTTGAAGTTTGGTGAAAGGAGAGGGCTGGAATCCTGAAATTTGGAACTTAGATTAATGTTGGAGTGTAGGACTGATATAGTTTTGAAAGTTCGTACTTGTGGTTACTATAAGTACTAAATGGCTCTAAATTTGGTACAATTTAGATTTGGGTGAACAAATAGAGGTGGAATCCTGAAATTCGGAATTACTGTTGCAGATAACTATCCATCTAAATTAAGATTACTGTTGGAGTGTAGGTTTCAGGTGGTCTTGGAAATTCGTACTTTCATACGAAAAGTATTGATGGTATTAGAAATATAGGACGAATTCGAAAAGTATTGATGGTATTAAAAGTAGAGGAGGAATTCGGAAATTTGGTATTATACCCGATATTGGTGTGTAGGGTTGAGATATGGATGTTGTTGTGGATATACGTACAATAAGTGTACGAAAATTACTATATGGCACAGAATTTGGTTCAAATTGTTATTATGTAAAGGGGTACAGCTGAAATTGTGAACTTCGGTATTAGTATAGCAGTTGGCGGTTAGAATGAAGATAGAGAGAATGTTTTGGAATTACGTACTTATGTATACGAAAATTTTTAAATCGCGATTGGGATATAGTTTTGGATATAAGGAAATAATTTTTGAAATTTATACATATTACAAGTACTAAATTTGGTACCAGTTTGGTGTTGCATGAAAGGATATGGGCGGAATTTCGAATTGTTGTGTTATTGTCTAAATAGGGATTTTTTAACTGCATACAAATTCTGAAATTAGGCGGAGGGATGGCTGATTTATTGAGAAATACGAAATGTCCTAAATGATATAAAATTTGACGTTGGGTGTAGCAATGAAGCTGGAATTATATATTTAGTGTGTGTAAAGTACAAAATTGCAATAAATTTGGTATTAGGCTTAGGAATAGAAGTGGAATTCCGATTTATTATTTATTTGTCAGGTTCATTGTTAGAGGTGGTCCTACAATAAGTGTACCAGATGTATTAAATAATACCAAATATTGAAGCACTGGTTTTGAGTGAATCGATGTATGAAATTTGTTATGAGGATCGCTGTGAAGATTGGATCAGAATGTTTATTAAAATCCGCCTTTAAATGTATGAAAGGTATCTACATGTAACAAGTAGAGCTAAAACTGTACGATTTCAGCTAAGTTGCTGGATTTTAAAAATTGCACTGAATAGTGTAATATTGTTTTTATGTTAACAAGAATTCGGTTTCTTAATAATGTACTGAAGTCAAAATGCAGTAAGTTCATTTGAAAAGGTAGATCTATGCGGCTAATTTTTTACAAGAAGGTTTTCACATTCTGAGAATAAAAAGGTCTAAAAAAATAACAGGTTTTGAATAAAAGTTTTCCAAATTTTGATTTTTCAAAAAATTTGGTTGGAAAATGTGGATAAAAAATGTGAATAAAATTTTCAAATATAGCATGGACTGGAATTTAAAATGTAGACCGCTGTTGAAGTGTAGGGGTCGTTTTTGAAATTCGAACAAAACGTGTACGAACAGACTTAAACGAAATTAAATATATAGTACATCAACATTTTCAGTGTTCACCATATTAAATACTGCTAATTTGTATATTATTCCTTTTCCGCATACGAAGTAGCGGGCATTTTGCTAGTGATGAATATATATCAAAAAAAAAAAAAAAAATATAGAAAACATACGACAGATCTTTTTTGCATATTTTGAGCACTTTAAGCTGTAATTATGTCATCGGGGGTAGTCAAAGGATCTTCATATGGCATACCGGATATGCTTAGTGTGTATACTATATAGTCCAGTATTTAAATATATAATAAACAATAAACAACATTTCGACGGCGCCCGGTCTCACATTGCTGTAGTATGCAATACCAACAAATTAGTTATGTGTTTTTCGCTGAGAATCAACGAACGCATAGCAGTGGGAAAGATTTGGTTTTGTTTACAGTGAAGTTGCTCGAGTTTAGGTAGTGCCAAAGAAATTCTCTATCAGAGCGTTTCTTTGCTCACGTATCTATTTGAGCGAGCAATTGACACTTGGGTATAAAAATTTTCTTGTTGAAAAACAAGAAACAAGGGAACTGATGAAGATCTGTGGAGAGATCTGAAACTTTAGTATTCCCTGCCTTACCCCTTGGTTAACATCGCCAATTTTTCCCACTAAGAAATTAAAGTTGTTTTAATAAAATATTAAAACAACGACTATGGGATTAAGCCTGACTATTTTGAAAACAAAAATAGAAGCCGTCATCCCAAATTAAAAACGCCAACCCTCCTAAATGTGGATCTTTTAGTATATATTTTTCAATTAATGTGGATTTCTTAAAATATATTTTTCAATAAACATGGATTTTAAAAGAAAATATTTTTTCAATAAACGTGGATTTTTTAATTTTTTTCAATAAACGTGGATTTTTTAAAATATATTATTTCAATGAACGTGGATATTTTAAAATATATTTTTTCAATAAACGCGGATTTTTTAATATGTAGGGTAAGTGTACCAATAGTCGGCACTTTAAGGGTTTGCCTAAATTCAATCCTTCGCCATTCCGAGAAAAATTTTTATTTTAAAACTTTATAGCGAGTGGTTTTGTCTAGGGCTGAGGTAAGCTCAGTCGCTGCCGGGGTCGGCCTAAGGACCCACAAACCTTAAGTAAAACACTAGTATTTACAATATCAATGTTTATTATAAAACTCTTGGTGCTTGATAGACGAACAATATGTGTGAGGAATATGGATGAGGTGTATCTTAGATAACCAATGATAGATAACAATATGGTTGTTGTAATCGGCTCGATGGTGATCGGGTTTTAGATGTGGGTTCGATGGTAGCCGGGTTGTTGTTGACTCGTTGGCAATCGTGTATGCTTGCGTCGGTTCTGATGTATTCGGATGTTTTAGGGTATTCGGGTAGGGTATTCTCCCCCATATCTGTTTGAAGCTCTGCAAATTCTCTGTGGCAGGGGTTGTTGTTGCTATTGTAGCTTGTGGATGTTGTTGTTGAGTTGTCTCCGAAACGTTTTCTATTTTCATTAAAAGCATCATCAACATCGTCGTTCACTTGGTCTCTTTGTTGTTGTTGCGAACTAAGATGCGGTTGTTGTGATGTTTCTTCGACATTCAATTGAGCAGGTTGGTATACGATTGTGTGGTAGCTGTTGTTGGATTTATGCCTCGGTTTGCAAACTTCACATTTCCACTCTTGTTTTTTCATATTACCCATTGCTTTGTAGCAATGAAAAAAATTGAACAAAATCGACACAATGCGCGACAAAATAAGCACGTCTGTTAACTTCGAGTGTTACAGCTGAACTGGTTGCTGTCGGCTTGTTGACAATCTTCGGGTATGTGGCTCGGCTCTGTGGCATTCGGATTGCTGTCGGCTCGTTGGGTATGTGGCTCGGCTCTGTCGTATTCGGGTTGCTGCCGGTAGTCGTCGGGTGTGTGACTCGGCTCGGGTTGCTGTGGGGAAGAGATCGGTTAATTGGAGCTGGCTAAGAGCATGGAGCTGGCTATGAGCTTGAGCTGACTGCGAGCTGAGAGGTTGCTATGAGCTGGGAGCTTGCTATGAGCTGGGAGCTTGCTAAGAGCTGTGAGCTTGCTAAGAGCTGTGAGCTTGCTAAGAGCTGGGAGCATGTAAGCGCTGAGAGCTTGCTACGAGCTGGGAGCTTGGTAAGAGCTGTGAGCTTGGTAAGAGCTGTGAGCTTGCTAAGAGCTGGGAACGTGTAAGCGCTGAGAGCTTGCTACGAGCTGGGAGCTTGGTAAGAGCTGTGAGCTTGCTAAGAGCTGGGAGCGTGCTAAGCGCTGATAGCTTGCTATGAGCTGGGAGCTTGCTAAGAGCTGAGAGCTTGCTATGAGCTGGGTCGAATCGTAGCTAACTAGTATGGTAGACTGCGGACGAGCCACACGTCTGTTCGTACTTTGTTCGGCTGGTCATCGACGACTTCGGTGAATAAACCCAGAATACATATTCGGGTAGTTACACGAAGAGAATGAGAATTATTATAAACGGTGGTTATCGTTAATTACACCCAAGTTAAATTTGTCCACTATACTGACTGTGTAGTGGTGGTTAATGGTAATGAATGCATGTAGAACTACATATATGAAACGGTCACGTTACAGCTTGTGAAATTTGCGAATTTGTTAGAATAGTGCTTTTTGGCTAGTAGTCGGCACCATTTTCCAATAGTCGGCATCACATGTTATTTATTGCTTTTAAAAGGTAAATAAAATAAAGAGTTTGTTAACATTTGGAGTTCATTTAAAAAATGCCAGAATTAAAATAATTGTTTAATAATTTAATTTTCTAAAGTGTTCTTTTTCTTTCTTTTCTTTTTTTTTTTCTTAAGAGGCATGCATTTTCGGTTGTGGTGAAAAACACTCACTACCAAAAAGTTAAAGTCCGATATAATAAATGGTATAAGCTCGATTGAAACTTTTTTAAGATCATTTTCATATTTTGTTATAGTAATTATGAGTTATTTGAATTCAAATACGAAAGGTGCCGACTACTGGTACATGCCGGAGTTAGGAGTACCTACTCTATATATATGTATATATATATTTCAATAAACGTGGATTTTTAAATATATATTTTTTCAATAATGGGGGCCACATTGGTGCAATGGTTAGCACGTCCGTCTTGCACTCAGAAGGTCAGCGGTTCGAATCCTAGGCGAAGCAGCATCAAATTTTCAACGATGGCAAAAGGCCCCATCAGTAATGCTGGCGACATTTCCTTAGTATTTAAGCCAAGAGGTGTCGTAAGACACCCCGTTCGGACTCAGAAATAAAATGTAGGTCCTATATCATTGAGCCAATATGAATCGGCGTGTACTTATTGATATGAGAGAAGTCTCCCTTGTCCCTTCAGGGATTTTGTGGGAACATATGTATGTATGTATTTTTTCAATAAATGTGATTTTTTTTAAATATATTTTTTCAATACACGTGTATTTAAAAAAATATGTTTTCAATAAACGTGGATAAAAAAAAATATATTTTTAATAATCGTGGATTTTTTAAAAAATAATTTTTCAAAAAACGTGGCGTTTTTAAAAAATAATTTTTCAATAAACGTGAATTTTTATATTTTCACAAAAGTGGATTTTTTATAGCATATCTTTTTAATTAACGTGGATTTTTTAAAAAAATATTTTTTCAATAAACGTGGATTTTTTAAAAAATATATTTTCAATAAACGTGGATTTTTTCAAAAAAAATATTTTTTCAATAAAAGTGGACTTTTGTAAAGTTTTTTAATAAACGTGGACTTTTTTAAAGTTTTTTAATAAACGTGGACTTTTTTAAAGTTTTTTTAATAAACGTGGACTTTTTTAAAGTTTTTTAATAAACGTAGATTTTTTAAAGAATATTTTTCAATAAACGTGGATTTTTTTAAATTTTTTTCATACAACGTCGATTTTCTGAAGATTTTTTTTCAATAGTAGTTGTTTTTTAGTGAATAACAAGTGAGCCAAGGCTATATACGGGTCGAGGCGACTATGTGTTACCCTACACCACTACCCCTGTACATAAGACTTGACTGATAAAATTCAAAATATTAAAATTGGTATAGGTTAGCGTCCTTGCTCTGATTGTCTTCATTAATACAGGTCATTTTTGTTGAAACGCATTTAAGTGCATCATCAGTACAGCTCAAATAAAACAACCCCCAAAATTTCGTTAGGATCTGATAAAAATTCCGACTTGTGGTGTGATTGCACAAAAAATGGAAAAAATGATGCATTGCCGACTATTGCGATATCTCTGTTGTTTGACCACCTATGACAACCTACTTCACATCGTTATAAAGGTGACATTTTCTACTTTCCTTGGCTTTGCTTTTTTTCTACTTTCCTTGCTTTGCTTTTTTTCTACTTTCCTTTGCTTTAGTTTGCTTTCGATATACCTCATACAGCAGAGAAATATTCGCTTTGAAATAAAACGTTGGCCTTATCTCCAAATAAGTTTTTTTCACATTCCGACCCCTGTGTTTTTTCCTCTGTGGTACCCCAATTAACAGCCAAAATTTCGTGACGATCCAAGCAAAAATTGCGTGATTACAAAAAAATTAAAAAAATGGGATGTATTACCGACTATTGCGATATCTCCATTATTTGGCCACCTACACCAACCTACTTTGCATCATTGTAAAGATTTGATTTTCTACTTTCATAGTAAGACTTTTCTTTTGGAAATTCCCCAACCAAAGCTGTGATATTCGTCATTGTTGTTAAAATCGCAAAAAAGAAACGTTGTGTTCTATTAGCGGCTATTGCGATATCTTCGTTGTTTGACCACCTACGACAACCCCATATAGAAGCGGAGATATTAGCTTTGAAATAAAACGTTGACGTTTTCTCCAAATAAGTTTTTTCCCATTCCAACCGCTGAATATTATCCGGTCATCACCAAAATCAATAGGCTTCTTCCTCTGTAGGACCCCCAATAACCCCCAAAATTTCGTGACGATCCGATCAAAATTGCGACCTGTAGCGTGATTACAAAAAAAAAATTGAACAATGGGATGTATTACCGACTATTGCGATATCTCCGTTATTTGGCCACCTACGCCAACCTACTTTGCATCGTTGTAAAGATGGGATTTTAAACTTTCATAGTGAGACTTTGTTTTTGGAAGATCGACTCAGCTCGTCGATACAATCATTTTGGTATATATAAGTATTATTTCGATGCGTTACAAACTTTTGGGGCAAAACCAACTTATAATACCTTCCCCACATAGTGGTGTAGAGTATAAAAAGAATAAAAGTATATGTATACCCACTATGTGGAAGGGGTATTATAAGTTTGTTTTGGGAAAAATTCATGTTGTATACCAATCTTCATATCTCTACGAGATAAAGCGATTTTGAGATGTGTGTCCGTCCGTCTGTCCATTATAAATTGTAATCAAACTCGAGGCCGCAATTATGGACCAATCGTCACGAAATTTTGTATGGAGGTCGGTTTCAGACCAGAATACATCCCAATGTTAACTGGTGATGATCTTAAAATATTTAGCTGGTGAAATGGACCAAAAACATAATTTTTATTCAATTTTCTAGCGGCTCTGTAGGTCTCAATAATAGTCCGATCGCCTTGAAATTTGAAATAAGAAAAGTGTATATGACAAAGATGAAGCTTGCAGTATGAGATGGAGATCAGATAATATTTAGAGGGTTAAATGGATCCGAACTTTTGTGTGAAAATTGTGAAAATTTTTAATATACAACTTATATCTTTTTTCCTGAAAAACACTTCCTCCCTCGTGAGTTATATTTGAAAGACGATCTCTTGACCTTTCCATTGGTGTCAATTATATTGATGTACGTGATCAGATAACAGAGTTACAGCCTAATATATCCAATTTTTTGTCATAAACACGCTAGAGGTCGCAATTATAGCTCAATAGTCACGAAATTTTGCACGAGGTAAGAGTCTAGGTTGAAGAAAATATGCCTATAATTTTGCTTGATGATCTGATATTATTTAGCGGGTGACATAGACCATTACTTTTGCATGAAAAATATTCAAATTTTATTTTTGGTCCATATTTTAATTCCTGGAGGGCATATACCGGCAAAGTAGCCTACATGTGGAAAAACAACTTTTGACATTTCCCCTGATGCAGATTGTAATAATGTGTCTGCTAGACAACGGGCCTACTGCGTAATATATAATGGGTTTTGTGTAGAGAACCACAATTTCCTCCCATGCTACATGGGATTGTCTCTATTATGACAGAGAAATTTTCAGTTCAGTTGTCTAATTGGATTTTTTATACAAATATTGCAGCATGGGGTTGCGTCGCCACATATTCTATTCTAGGAGTTAGGGTAAAGGGGTACATACAAAATACGACCAAAGATATGTCTCATCGAAAAAATGGTTTTAGACCCCAAGTATGTTTGGACGAAATTGGTGCGCACGATAATTTTCGAACAGATCCAACGATTCAAACCAAATTTTATACTTCGTAATGTTTTGCACAAACTAAGTTTATGTTCGAATATAGGTCCACACCTCCCCAACAAAAGTTCATTTTTTTCGAAAAATTGTGTGAACGATAACTGGCGAAGTGAGCAATCGATTTGCTCCAAACTTTCCATAAATCTGGATAGAATAATATCCAGATATAGATCGGATAAGACTATATCGGTCCACACCTTAGGGTACCTCCAACACAAAATTCGGAAAAGGGAAATTTCAGAGTCATCTCGAATCGTTTTGAATTTTTTCAGAAAATAACTGTCGAGGGGATTTTCTGATTGATCGAAATTTTACACATCGTATTATTTCATCCAGTCACACAAAATTTGGGAAAAGTGCAATTTAAGGACTCGTATCGGATCTATTTGAATGTTTTTTGAACAAAGGTTTTTTACGGTCCCTATTGCAATGGTACAATTTTTCTGGGGTAAGTACATACTTCCTTAGATAATGGTCCAAAAACTCCAAAAACCTCTGCCGGGTCCAACTAAAATTACAAATCCGAAAAATAATTCTCAAACTTTTTCAAAAATCAGAAGTTAGCTTACTAAAATTGATTTTGTATAGCCCCACATTACGATACCCACAGATTCCACATATTTTGAAGCAAACTCGTGATACAAAATCAATATATTTTTATACGGCATAAATATTGTGTTTGTTGCTTTTTTTGGTCAGAGGCTGGGGTTATATCACCGTTAGCGCAGCTGACTTATACTATCTTCTTTGGGGCGTAATTGAATAATTTTGAGATTTAAAAATTTGTTTGCATGCAAATTTTTTGAATTTCTGTTCATTATTAGTTATTTCTACCGGTATAAAATCTATTTTTTATATCAAATATATACCCACAATTAACTATTTTCCAATTACCCTGAAGAGCACAAAATTACGTGCATTATCAAGCATATATATGTGAGGTACATGTCCACAATTTTTGGACGATAGATCTTCAATAAACTCACAATTTTCCCAAATATCAAGTGTCAGAGATATAGTTAATTGCATTGTATATATATATATTTATTTATTTATTTTATATATTTATTTATTTATTATTCCGAAAAGGAACCTGATATTCAAGGGCTAATCAATGTGAATTTTCCAATTGTCCAATATTTTTTAGAAATTCATAATTTATATAATTGTTCCACAAACATCCCAGTAGAGGCAAGGGAGGCTTCTCTTATACCAATGAATTCATATTAAGTTATTGATATATGACCTCGTTTTTATCGCCGATTCCGAACGGCGTGTCCTAAGTTGCCACTAGTAGAGACGTTTTTCATGGCTGAAATACTAAGAATATCCGTTGAAAATTTGATGTGATGATAGATGTGGCCAGGCCCGGGAATCGAACCCGGACATTCAGCGTGCAAGGCGGTTGCGCATAGCTAATTCCTAGCGGTTGTGGTGTAGGGTATCACATGGTCGGTCCCGTCCGACTATAGCCTTTGCTTACTTGTTTAAAAATATTTTTTTTATTAATGCTTTGAAATTTCCCTTTTATTGCAAATTTTCCTTTTACCATCCCTACCATTAATGAATCTTATATTAACCCACCCTTCTAACCTTTCTAACTTGCTATTTGTTAAATAATTTAAACTATTCAATGATGCATATTGTTGGCCTTTAAATATTCCATGGCGTTTTAAATTTTCCATATGATGTCATATGGTAGCAGTGCATTTATTTGTAGCCACATGAAATGATTTTTGTTACCTTTGCTATTTGCTGCTGGTTTTTTGTGTGTTTTTATTGCACTTTATTTTAGCAATTCGTGTTTTTGTTTTATTTTTAGTTATTTGTTCACTTCTACTATTCTCTACCATTGACGTTAGCAATAGCGTAGCGCAGCGTAACTCTTGATTTTGTGTTTCCGCAAAACGGAAGTTGCACCCGTTGCGAACATAAATATCGAAATGATTGCAATTTTATAACGCCATCAGAGTTGAAACAACAACAACAGCGGAGGTAACAACAGCAGTTGGCAATTATTTTTGTTCACATTTGAAAGTGAAGAAGAAGAATCAGCGTTACTCTTGTTGTTGTTTTTTCTGTTATTTTTGGATTATGTTTTGGAAAATAGAGGGAAGCTACACATGTTACCATTGTGTAGATGTGTGTGTGTGTGTGTTTGAGCTTTATATTTCTACAAATTGTTGCATAGCAGCAATAGCAGTTGTAATATGTAAAATAAAACATCCACACATACACACTCACACATTCAAATATTGCATTGAGCAAAGCTAAATTGAAATTGTTTTTAAAGTGTAGTACAGAGAAAAATGTATATTTTTATGAATAAATAAATGTTTAATTGCAAAGCTAAATTAAAAATAGTCACAGAGGTGTATGAGCAACACATGTACAACAAATGCATAGCACCATGACAGAAAAAAGGTCAACTAGTTTACATCGAGAATGTGTCCAGTAATTGAAACTTGTAAAATTTATGGAAACGAAATAATAAAAAATATATATTTAATAAACCTATAAAAATAAACAAATATGAAAATATGTTTTAATAGTTTTTTATTATTTTTTTTCTTTGCAGGTAAGTCCGATGCTTTCATTGATTTGATGCTTTTGAATAAAAGGAGTTAAGGTAAGTTTGGTGCACAAGTTTACAAATCCTCTACTTGTATTTAGAATACCAAATATATATGTGCTCAGAATATCTCGGAACAAAATATAAAATATACAATCATACATTCTGCTGAACACATCTTCTTTTATATCATTACTTAAATTGAAGTTAAAAAATATATTTCTTTAAAAAATTCATGTTCTTAAAATTAAACTTTTAAAAATCAATGTTTTTACAAAAAAAAAAAAAAAACGTTTGTACGCTAATGTGATGTCCTCAGAAGTAGGGACTTGACTATATCGGTGTGTAATTGCACACTGATCAAGAATAAATACTTTGTGGGAACTGAAATGATTATTTCCACGATTTACAAACGGAATGACAAACTCAATTTACCCTCCATTAAATGATGGAGGGTAAAACTGTAAAAATGGGGGAAATTCCCTTATCTTCTGAAGTAAGCTTTCAATACGCCTGTGTCTTAGACTTGCCGTTCCTATTTCATAATCTTTCCAACTTTTGTCGTTAAAAACTTATTCATAGATACTTGAAATAAGAATATATCGTTATGCGGGAGAAACACAAAAATGGACTTCACCAAGAAAAAACTTTAAAATTTATCTGCGAACAGGTACCAACAAGTACTCAAGCCAAAATATTTGAACTTTCGAAACTTATGTATGTTTGGAAGAACTATTACGATGTGCGAAGTTTGGAACAAATCAGATTTTTCCTTTGAAAGTTTTCTTGGGCACTAGCCACTTTAGTTGGTGTCCATAATTTTTTTACGGTTTTTTTGCTAATTTTATCAAGAAATATCGACTTGACTCCGAAATAAATTATACCATCGTAATAAGGACCGCGAAGACGATTCAAATCAATCCGAGCTGGTCTTAAATTGCGTTCAAGCAAAAGTGCCCTCCAAGAATTTTAATTGGTTACCGTAGGTTTTTTCTCCCTTTTGGTTAATTTGCCATGAAAAACATTATATCGCTGTAAACAGGACCACAAACAGTGTCTTCGGTAAAAATTTCTAAACAATCTACGAACAGCCCTTAAGCTGCGTTTAAGCGAACATTGTGAAGTTTTTTGCTATAGGTAGTTACTCTAAGGTGTTGTCCGATATAGACCTTCTTGGAATTTGATTTACGTTTGGAGGAAACAAAATAAACTGGAGTTAAGTGCAAACGTTTTATACTTTAGTGGAATACCAGCAACGAAGCAGTCCGGAAATTATAAACATTTTGTGTGGGAGGGACCGATGGTCTACTCCTGCGGGAACATCCCACACAAAATTTCAGGACGTGGATTTTTTAAAGAAAATATTTTCAAGATTTTCCTGGACGCAGATTTTTTAAATAAATTATTTTCAAGATTTTCCAGGAAGTGGATTTTTCTAAGAAATAATTTTCTGGATTTTCCAGAATGTGGATTTTTTAAATAAATTAATTTTAGGATTTTTCAGAACGTGGATTTTTTAAATAAATTAATTTTAGGATTTTCTTGGACGCAGATTTTTTAAAGAAATTATTTTCAGGATTTTCCAGGACGTGGATTTTTTTAAAGAAATAATTTTTAGTATTTTTCAGGACGTGTTTTTTTTAAAGAAATAATTTTCAAGATTTTCCAGAACGTGAATTTTTTAAAGAAATAATTTGCAGGATTTTCAAGGATGTGGATTTTTTTAAAGACATTATTTTCAAGATTTTCCTGGACGCAGATTTTTTAAAGAAATTATTTTCAGGATTTTCCAGGCAGTGGATTTTTCGAAGAAATAATTTTCTGGATTTTCCAGAATGTGGATTTTTTAAATACATTACTTTTAGGATTTGCAGGAAGTGGATTTTTTTAAAGAAATTATTTTCAGAAATTTCCAAGACGTGGATTTTCTTAAAGAAATATTTTCCGATTTTCCAGGACGGGGAGTTTTTAAAGAAATAATTTTCCAGATTTTCCAGGACGGTGAGTTTTTAAAGATATATATTTTCGAATTTTCCAGGACGTGGATTTTATAAAAATTTTTAAAGAAATTATTTTCAGGATTTTCCAGGATTTGAATTTTTTTAATAAATTACTTTCAGGATTATCCGGGAAGTGGATTTTTTTAAAGAAATTATTTTCAGTATTTTCCAGGGCGTGGATTTTCTAAAGAAATTATTTTCAGGATTTTCCAGGAAGGGGATTTTTTAAAAAAATAATTTTCCGTATTTTCCAGGACGGGGAGTTTTTAAAGAAATAATTTTCAGGATTTTCCAGGACGTGGATTTTATAAAAAAATTTCAGGATTTTCCAGGACGTGGAATATTTAAATAAATTATTTTCAGGATTTTCTAGGACGTGGATTTTTTAAAGAAATTATTTTCTGGATTTTCCTGGACGTGGTTTTTTAAGAAATTATTTTCTGGATATTCCAGAATGCGGATTTTTAAAAAAAAAATATTTTCAGGATTTTCCAGGGCGTGGATTTTTTTAAAGAAATTATTTTCACTTGTTTTCAGGACGTGTTTTATTTAAAGAAATTATTTTCAGGATTTTCCACGACGTGGATTTGTTTAAAGAAATTTTTGCATGGACTTGAATCTTTTTTAATTTTTTTCAAGGACGCGGAACTTGGAACTTTTTTAAAGATCTTTTTCAAGGACTCGGAACATGGACAATTTTTAAATAATTTTTCAAATTTTCAAAATATGAAATTTTTAATTTTTTTAAATTTTTTGAGGATTTTTTAAATAAATTACTTTCAGGATTTTCCGGAAATATTTTGTAAACAGAGAATTTCTCGCCTTGCACGCAGAAGGTCGGAGGTTTGATTCCTCGGCCAAGCAACATCAAACATTTTTCAACGGTGGCAAAATACCCCTCAGTAATGTTGGCGACGTTTCCTGAGTATTTCAGCCTTGAAAAGCTTCTCCACAAGTGGTGTCTTAAGACACGCCGTTCGGACTCGGCGATAAACAGTAGGTCCCATATCATTGAGCTAAATATGAATCGGGGTGCACTCATTGATATGAGAGAAGTCTCCCTTGTCCCGTATGGGATGTTGTGGAACAATGTTATGTTTTTTATACTTTTTCAAGGATGTGGATTTTTGAAGAATTTTTTCAAGGACGTAGATTTTTTAATGTGATTTTATCAAGGACTTGGTCTTTTAAAACAATTTTTTCAACAAATTTTTTAAAAAAAAAAATTTGAAGGACCTGAATTTAAAAAAAAAAACACTTTTAAGGACGTAGATTTTTGTTAAGAGTTTTTTTCAGTTCCGTGAATTTTTTTAAAAAGAATTATTATTTATGAAATTTTTAATTTTTTTTTCCAATTAGTTTTCACGGACGTTGATTTTTTTGTAGAATGTTTTTCAAGGACGTGTTTATACCCTACACCACTATGTGGTAAGGGGTATTATGTGTTAGTGCATTTGTATGTAACATACAAAAGGAAGCGAGATAGACCCATAGTTCCTTCTAGGGATATACATAGAATCACTTTCTGAGTCGATTTATGCATGTCCGTCCGTCCGTCCGTCCGTCCGTTCGCAACGTACAGGTCGCATTTGTTGACCGATTTCGCTGAAAATTGGGGAATACCATTTTTTTAGCCGTCGGAAGATCAAGTTCGAAGATAGGCTATATCGGTCCAAGTTTTGGTATAGCCCCCATATATATTTTCGGCCGATTTCACGTATTTTCTGTAACACACACTCTATATATGTCCGATTTCGATGAAATTTGGAATGTGTGACTGAATTTGGTCTTAAAATAAATGTGCCAAATTATATCGAAATCGGTTCAGATTTGGATATAGCTCCTATATATATGTTCGCCCGATTTCACGTATGCGATGTACCAATCACGCTATATACGTCCGATTTTAATGAAATTTGGAATGTTTGACTGAATTTGGTATAGAAATAAGTGTGCCAAATTATATAGAAATCGGTTCAGATTTGGACATAGCTCCCATATATATTTTCGGCCGATTTCACGTATTTTCTGTACCAAACACGCTATATATTTCCGATTTCGATGAAATTTGGAATGTGTGACTGAATTCAGTCTAGAAATAAATGTGCCAAATTATATCGAAATCGGTTCAGATTTGGATATAGCACCCATATATATTTTCGGCCGATTTCGCGTATTTGCTGCTCCAAACACGCTATATAAGTCGGATTTCAATGATATTTGGAATGTGTGACTGAATTCGGTCTGGAAATAAATGTGCCAAATTATATCAAAATCGGTTTAGATCTGGATATAGCTCCGATTTATATTTTACATATTCACCGTGGTGTAGGGTATCATATAGTCGGCCCCGCCCGACTTTGATCCTTTCCTTACTGGTTTTTTTTTGAAATTTTTAAATTTGTATAGAACTTTTTTCAAGGATATAGATTTTTTATTTTTTTACTTTTGTTGAAATTTCTATGAAATTTTAAATTTTTTTGATTTTTTATAAATAAAATTTGTATAAACTGTGAATTTTTCGAGGATTATGTTTTTAAAAATTGATTTTTTCAAGGACGTGTATTTTTTAAAGAAATATCTTCAAGCGCAAGGGGTTTTTAAAAATTGTTCAACACATGGATTTTTTTTTAAAAAGGACATGGATTTTCTGTAAAGAAATTGTTTAAGGACGTTAATTTTTAAAGAATATTTTTCAAGGACATGGATTATATACATATACCGCCATATCGGTCTACTGCTGCTGGAACCTCCAACACAAAATTTCAATTGTTTCATCTTCGTGTCAAAGTTTGGATCAAATTAGTTGATGGACAGAACTAGATCGCCTTTAATTATGCCTTTAAAAAGTCCCTAAAAAAGTTCTATTAGAAGATATAGGTCCTTTTTACAAAATCCACGTACTTGAAAAAATTTTTTTACAAAAATCTACATCTTTTCTTTGAAAAAAATTCTTAAACAAATTACGTCCTTGAACAAGATTCGTTCGCCGTGAAAATCCCACGTCCTTGACCAAATTTCGTTCGTTGTTCTTCCTGAAAATATGTCATAAAAACTTCCACATCCTTAAAAACAATTCTTTACAAATACCAATGTCCTTCAGAAGTATTCTTTAAAAAATATCCATGTCCTTAAGAAATAATCTTTAAAAATAATCCATGTCCTTGATAAATATTCTCTAAAAATTAACGTCCTTAAAAAATTCTTTACAGAAATCCATGTCTTTAAAAAAATCCATCTGTTGAAAAAATTTTCTTTGAAAAATCCATGCCCTTGAAAATTTTTCTTTAAATAATCCATTCCCTTGAAATTTTTCTTTAAAAAATCCACGTCCTTGCAAAAAAACAATCTTTAAGATCTTATTCCTCGACAATTTTACTTTAAAAACTTTATAAAAAATACATGCCCTGAAAAAAAAATAAAAAATAAGAAATTCATAAAAATGTTAACAAAATTAAAAAATCTATGTCATTTAAACATTTCGTAAAAACACGTCCTTGAATAAAAAATCTGCAAAAAATGAGCGTCTTTGAAAACAAATTCGAAGAACTTTAAAAATTCCAAAAAAATAATTGTTTTAAGAAAATCCACGGAACTGGAAAATACTGAAAATAATTTCTTTAAAAAAATTTACGTCCAGGAAAATCCTGAAAATTATTTCTTTAAAAAATCCTGAAAATAATTTCTTTAAAAAATCCTGAAAATAATTTCTTTAAAAAATCCACGTCCTGGAAAATACTGTAAATAATTTCTTTAAAAAAATCCACGGCTTGGAAAATACTGAAAATAATTTCTTTAAAAAATCCAGGTCCTGGAAAATCCTGAAAATTATTACTTTAAAAAAATCCAAGCCTTGGAAAAAACTGAAAATAATTTATTTAAAAAAATGTACGTCCAGGAAAATCCTGAAAATTATTTCTTTAAAAAAATCCACTTCCTGGAAAATCCTGAAAATAATTTCTTTAAAATCCACGTCCTGGAAAATCCTGGAAATATATGTATTTTTTATAAAATACAAGTCCTTAAAAAATAACACCTGGCAGTACTTGAAAAAAATCTTTAAAAATAAAAGTTTTTAAAATAATTAATCCTTCCAAAGATATTCTTCAAAACATCCAAGGAACGGGATAATATTTTTGTATAATAATAACTGAGAGGGTGGGTGCCACCGTGGTGCAATGGTACGCACGCCCGCCTTGCACGCAGAAGGTCGGGGGTTCGATTCCCCGGGCAAGCAACATCAAACATTTTTCAACGGTGGCAAAATACCCCTCAGTAGTGTTAGCGACATTTCCTGAGTATTTCAGCCTTGAAAAACTTCTCCATAAGTGGTGTTCTTATACCATATCATTGAGCTAAATATGAATCAAGGTGCACTCATTGATATGAGAGAAGTCTCCCTTGTCCCGTATGGGATGTTGTGGAAAAATAACTGAGAGTGCCGACTTTCAGCCCATATATACTCTTTATCTGTGTGGATCTGTCTGTTTAACACTTTTTTCAATTTATTTCATTTATTAGAGTGACCCAAAAAAATAATTTTTAGAACTCTACCCCCAAATTTGTTCCATTTGTTCCAAAAACCTCATATATGAAATTCGGTGAAGATTAACCAGCACCGACCTAGCGGTCTTTGTTTCCATAGTAATTTTTATTTTAATTTTTACGAAAATTCTCTAAATGTCGCAATTATGGTATGATCGATGTAAAAACTTTACCAGTTCATTATTATAGGTAAAAAACGATTTCTACAAACAATTTTGAAAATCAAATTGGATTTTGATATAGCTATATGGGGCCCAAAATTTTCCATATTGGAGCTATATCAAAATCCAATCCGAAAACAATAATGAACTGGTAAAGTTTTTTCATCGATCGGACCATAATTATGGAATTTAGAGAATTTTTGTGAAAATGAGCCTTTGTCTCCATACAAATTACTATGGAAAAAAGATCGCTAGGTTGGCATCGCATTAAAATCAAATGAATTTTTTTTTTGTTTTTTCGGTCACACAAATCCTATAAACGATTAAAAAAATCATAAAAATTTCACGTCCTGCAAACAATATTCTGTAGAAAAACCTTTTTCTTTTTAAATCTTCGTCCTTGAAAAATACTTAATTAAATAACACTGCGCAACATTGGTCAAGGTGATCTTTTGCAAACAATTCGAACTGAGGATTTTTTGAAAGTACAGACCCAAACGACAAGAAACCCTAGTTGGGTTTTGTTGTGTCAGATCCAGCTCGGATTATATGGCCACATCTAAACATGGTTAAATATTGAGTTTTTAAAGAAATTCGGGGCTATATCGCTGGAACCAATGCGAATCTTTTTCTGACCTCTGAAGCAAATTTGTAGATAAGGACAAGAATAAAATATTTGGAGAAATAATGAACGCGAAAAACTACATTTATAGCCTCAAATTTTTATAAATTTCGCACCGTATCTCCAAAACCGTTAATTTTTTTTGAATATTTGCTATTGGAAAAATATTCCCTGGAATGTAATACACAACTCTTCAGAACATGTTATTGTTGTAAAATGCCTCTATGCCGTTGTTTTCAGTACATTTTTCAACGACGATTTAATAAAAATGTCAATAACGTAGTGAAATCCGAAATGCGAGAATAAACTGTTGGTGTGAACTGTGTTTGATATACGTGTTGTAAAAGATATGATGCAAAATACCGCTAAAAAAACATGAAGTAAGCATTTTAGAGTTTCAGAATGTTCTAAAGAATTGTTGAGAACTTTATTTGGAAGATTTTTGCAAAAGGTTACTTGGTTCAACTCCCAATAGTTTTGCCGATACTGACCAGAATTTCAGCAATTATGTAAAAATTTCTATATTTTATAGATTTTGATGCCTAGGATGGAGTTTTTCTTATGTGGGTTTTTCAAAAGATAAGTTCTACTAGTGTAGGCCTACAATATTGCTAAGGACAGCAAGGCCAAATTCCTATTCGTTTCTGAGATAAAGGCCTGATAAATGGAAAAAGTGTAGATTTAGCCCGGTTTAGATGAGGCCATAAAATCCTAACTGGATCTGACAGGACAAAGCCCTACTAGGGTTTTTGTAGTCTAAATATGTACTTTCAAAAAATGCACACTAGAAGTTGTTTGCATTTTCAGTGTTGCATAGTGTAATTCACTTTCAACCCAAAATGTATCGTTACAGAAAGGTTTTATATTGTGTCTCACCCTGTACCTTGTTTATCTTGCTTAAAAGCAACACTTATGTGCATATATAACTGTAAATCTTATTTGAATTATTATCACATTAATGTCTAGCGGTAAAGTTTGGTGGTTTAGTGTATCTTTACGGAAACATCTACTAAAACAAAAGAATTATTTGTCTAAGAAGTTCCGTTGACAAAAAAATGCACACATTCTTGGCATTGTTTTCTTATTCGGAGATAATTTTGCAGAACTATAGTATGTATGCCTTCCTTTTGCTTCTATATCACAACTTCAATATAATATGAAGATACCCGTACTTATATATCTCCTACACTAGACAAAACCCTTCAACTTGGTTTAGATGGCTAGACGTAAAACAAGGTAAAAGGTTAAGGTGAATTTATCAATAAAATGTATGCATGTGAAAATATATGACATTTACCAGCCAAAGTGTGTAAAACTAAAAATAGTAGTAGCACTTTTTTGACTACAGAAGACCTTAAGAGGTATTATCTATTATCTATAGAACGCCCTAAGAGATCCCAATAAGTCTTCTATTGCCAATAGCAGATCTCAAGAGGTCTTATATTGTCTATAGAAGACCTTAAGAGGTCATATACAGTCTGTAGAAGACCTTAAGAGGTCTTCTATTGACTATTGAAGACCTCAAGAGGTCATCCACTTCCTATAGAAGGTCTTAAGAGATCTTCTAGTTTCTATAGAAGGCCTTAAGAAACCATTTACTGCCTATGGAAGACCTTACGATGTCTTCTATTGTCTATAGACGAATTTAAGAGGACTTCTTTTGTCCATAGATGACCTTAAGGGGTCTTATATTGTCTATAGAACACCTCAAGAGGTTTTCTAGAAGACTTGAAGAGGTCCGCCATTGTCTATAGAAGACCTCAAGAGGTCTTCTATTATCTTTGGAGGAACTCAAGAAGTCTTCTGTTGTGTATGGGAGACACGAAGAGGGCTTCTATTATCTATCCGAGACCTCACGAGAGCTGCTTTTGTCTATGGAAGACCTGTAGATGTATTGATTGTGTACTGAAAACGTGAAGAGGTATTCTGGTGTTTATAAAAGAACTCAAGAGGCCTTCTGTTGCCTATAAATTACCTTAAGAGGTCTTCTGTTTATAGAAGAACTCAAGAGGTCATCTGTCTATAGAATACCTGAAGAAACCTGAACTCAGAAGACCTACAGAGGTCTTCCCTTGTCTATAGTAGTCCTTAAGATGTCTTTTATTGTTTAAAGAACAATTCAAGGGGTCTTGTGTTATCTAGACAAGACCCACAGTGGTCTCCTGTTGTCTATGGTACACCCCAAGATGTCTTTTTTCCCCTATAGAACATCTAAAGAGGTCTTCCACTATCTACAGAAGACATAAAGAGGTCGTCTTTTGTCTATTAAAGATTTTAAGTGATCTTCTTTTGCCTATGGAAGACTTCAGGTCTCTCTCCTATATAAGACCTAAAAAGATCATATTTTATAAGGATAAAGTAGTTTCCTTCCTCATCCTATCCTATTGTCTAAAGAAGATTTACAGAGGTCTTCTGTTGTCTATGGAACATCTCAAGATGTCTTCTTTTCCCTATGGAACACCTAAAGAGGTTTTCTACTATCTACAGAAGTCATAAAGGGTAGTCTTTTGTCTATAGAGGATCTTAAGTAGTCTTCTATTGTTAACGGAAGGCTTCAAGAGTTCTCCTTATGTTTACGGAAGACCTCATAAGGTTTTCTATTTTCTATAGAAGATCTCAGGATATCTTCTGTTGTCTAAAGAAGACCAGAAGAGATGTTGTGTAGGCTATAGAAGACTTCAGGACCGAAAGAGGTCTCCTATTGTCTTAAGAAGAAATAAAGGAATCCTCCAAGATGTATTTTATCATATGTAGAAGTCCCTAAGATGTCTTCTAGGGTTACATCAAGGGGTCCTCTATTGTCTAGGAAAACCTGCAGAAGTTTGCCGTTGTCTGTGGTCTTCTTCTAATTAGGGAACGATTAAAGAGGCCTTCTACTATCTACGGATGTCATAAATTGGTTGTCTTTAGTGTATAGGCGACTTCAAGGATTGTTTTGTATTCTAAAAAAGACTTTTCGAAGTCTTTCATTGTCTACAGAAGAACTCAGGAGAATGTTGTCTAAACAAGATCTTAAGAGGTCATATATATTCTGAAGAAGACTGCGAGAGGTCTTCTATTGTTGAGACAAAAGTCCTACAGAGGTCTTATATTTTCTACCGAAGTCCTCAAGAGGTCTTATGTTGTCTAAAGGAGACCTCAAGACCTCGAAAGAAGACTTCAAAATTTATAAGGATTATTTTTCAAGTACCCAAAGACCTTTAGGCGTGTTTTTTTAAGGAATGTTTTTTTCAAGCACCAAAAGGCCTTTAGGCGTGGATTTTTAAGGAAGATTTTTTCAAGCACCAAAAGACCTTTAGGCGTGGATTTTTAAGGAAGATTTTTTCAAGCACCAAAAGACCTTTAGTCGTGGATTTTTAAGGAAGAGTTTTTCAAGCACCAAAAGTCCTTTAGGCGTGGATTTTTAAGGAAGATTTTTTCAAGCACCAAAAGACCTTTAGGCTTGGATTTTTAAGAAAGATTTTTTCAAGCACCAAAAGCCTATTAGGCGTGGATTTTTAAGGAAGATTTTTTCAAGCACCAAAAGACCTTTAGGCTTGGATTTTTAAGGAAGATTTTTTCAGGCAGCAAAAGCCGTTTAGGCGTGGATTTTTAAGGAAGAGTTTTTCAAGCACCAAAAGACCTTTAGGCGTGGATTTTTAAGGAAGATTTTTTCAAGCACCATAAGACCTTTAGTCGTGGATTTTTTAGGAAGATTTTTTCAAGCACCAAAAGACGTTTAGGCGTGGATTTTTAAGGAAGATTTTATCAAGCACCAAAAGACCTTTAGGCTTGGATTTTTAAGGAAGATTTTTTCAAGCACCATAAGACCTTTAGGCGTGGATTTTTAAGGAAGATTTTTTCAAGCACCAAAAGACCTTTAGGCGTGGATTTTTAAGGAAGATTTTTTCAAGCACCAAAAGATCTTTAGGCGTGGATTTTTAAGGAAGATTTTTTCAAGCACCAAAAGGCCTTTAGGCGTGGATTTTTAAGGAAGATTTTTTCAAGCACCAAAAGACCTTTAGGCGTGGATTTTTAAGGAAGATTTTTTCAAGCACCAAAAGACCTTTAGGCGTGGGTTTTTAAGGAAGATTTTTTCAAGCACCAAAAGACCTTTAGGCGTGGATTTTTAAGGAAGATTTTTTCAAGCACCAAAAGACCTTTAGGCGTGGATTTTTAAGGAAGATTTTTTCAAGCACCAAAAGACCTTTGGCGTGGATTTTTAAGGAAGATTTTTTCAAGCACCAAATAACCTTTAGGCGTGGATTTTTAAGGAAGATTTTTTCAAGCACCAAAAGACCTTTAGGCGTGGATTTTTAAGGAAGATTTTTTCAAGCACCAAAAGACCTTTAGGCGTGGATTTTTAAGGAAGATTTTTTCAAGCACCAAAAGACCTTTAGGCGTGGATTTTTAAGGAAGATTTTTTCAAGCACCAAAAGACCTTTAGGCGTGGATTTTTAAGGAAGATTTTTTCAAGCACCAAAAGACCTTTAGGCGTGGATTTTTAAGGAAGATTTTTTCAAGCACCAAAAGACCTTTAGGCTTGGATTTTTAAGGAAGATTTTTTCAAGCACCAAAAGACCTTTAGGCGTGGATTTTTAAGGAAGATTTTTTCAAGCACCATAAGACCTTTAGTCGTGGATTTTTTAGGAAGATTTTTTCAAGCACCAAAAGACGTTTAGGCGTGGATTTTTAAGGAAGATTTTATCAAGCACCAAAAGACCTTTAGGCGTGGATTTTTAAGGAAGATTTTTTCAAGCACCAAAAGACCTTAAGGCGTGGATTTTTAAGGAAGATTTTTTCAAGCACCAAAAGACCTTTAGGCGTGGATTTTTAAGGAAGATTTCTTCAAGCACCAAAAGACCTTTAGGCGTGGATTTTTAAGGAAGATTTCTTCAAGCACCAAAAGACCTTTAGGCGTGGATTTTTAAGGAAGATTTTATCAAGCACCAAAAGACCTTTAGGCGTGGATTTTTAAGGAAGATTTTTTCAAGCACCAAAAGACCTTAAGGCGTGGATTTTTAAGGAAGATTTTTTCAAGCACCATAAGACCTTTAGGCGTGGATTTTTAAGGAAGATTTCTTCAAGCACCAAAAGACCTTTAGGCGTGGATTTTTAAGGAAGATTTTTTCAAGCACCAAAAGGCCTTTAGGCGTGGATTTTTAAGGAAGATTTTTTCAAGCACCAAAAGGCCTTTAGGCGTGGATTTTTAAGGAAGATTTTTTCAAGCACCAAAAGACCTTAAGGCGTGGATTTTTAAGGAAGATTTTTTCAAGCTCCAAGAGACCTTTAGGCGTAGATTTTTAAGGATGATTTTTTTCAAGCTCCAAGAGACCTTTAGGCGTGGATTTTTAAGGAAGATTTTTTCCAAGCACCAAAAGACCTTTAGGCGTGGATTTTTAAGGGAGATTTTTTCCAAGCACCAAAAGACCTTTAGGCGTGGATTTTTAAGGAAGATTTTTTCCAAGCACCAAAAGACCTTTAGGCGTGGATTTTTAAGGAAGATTTTTTCCAAGCACCAAAAGACCTTTAGGCGTGGATTTTTAAGGAAGATTTTTTCAAGCACCAAAAGCCGTTTAGGCGTGGATTTTTAAGGAAGATTTTTTCAAGCACCAAAAGCCGTTTAGGCGTGGATTTTTAAGGAAGATTTTTTCAAGCACCAAAAGCCGTTTAGGCGTGGATTTTTAAGGAAGATTTTTTCAAGCACCAAAAGCCGTTTAGGCGTGGATTTTTAAGGAAGATTTTTTCAAGCACCAAAAGCCGTTTAGGCGTGGATTTTTAAGGAAGATTTTTTCAAGCACCAAAAGCCGTTTAGGCGTGGATTTTTAAGGAAGATTTTTTCAAGCACCAAAAGCCGTTTAGGCGTGGATTTTTAAGGAAGATTTTTTCAAGCACCAAAAGCCGTTTAGGCGTGGATTTTTAAGGAAGATTTTTTCAAGCACCAAAAGCCGTTTAGGCGTGGATTTTTAAGGAAGATTTTTTCAAGCACCGAAGGACCTTTAGGCTTGACTTTTTAAGGAAGATTTTTCAAGCACCGAAGGACCTTTAGGCTTGGATTTTTAAGGAAAATTTCTTCAAGCACCAAAAGACCTTTAGGCGTGGATTTTTAAGGAATATTTTTTCTTAAAATGTATGTAGGTATTTTTTCTATAGAAGACCTAAAGCTGCATATTGGTAGACCATCTCCAGTCATTAACATATAACTTCAAAATGTGGCTCTCTTTGCTCTATTATTTTCAAAATTTTGACAATAAACCTCCCCAGCTCCCCCTCTTTAAAGCCAAATTTTTTTATAGCTAGCATTTTCAATTAGAAGAAATTAAATGAAAATAACTACCGAAAATTTAATGACCGGCCATTCCAAGAAAATACAAAAATCACGGTTGGGGTCCGGCGACGCCACACGTTCACCTCATCAAAACGTTTTTTAAAATAATTAAAAGTTCTCAACTAATGACATTTACGACCCAAAAGTCGAACGTAATTTTATGGTCTTCACATATTTGGCCTAAACATTTTACCACAAATAGCCGAAAAGTATTGAAAATCAAGACGCCAGTTAGTTACAGTAGAAGCACACAAACAAACACACCTAAAACGTTTTGACCTTTCGATGAAATGATAAGCTAGCAAAGAGGGGGTGGGGCGATAAGGACATATAAGGTGTTTAAAATGAGACCATCCACCCACCCTTAACACACCCCTGAAATTTGGCTTTTATGTTTCGCTATGCACTTCCTAACGGCGATGTGTTAGAATTTCTTCCAGAAAAAAAAACAATAAATTTATTACTCTATAAAAATTTATCGAAAAGAAAGCAAGGGAAATAAAACAACAACCAAAACGAAATTGAATGAAAAACAAAAATATTTCACTTCAATATAACAGCTACAAAATATTTTATTGGAATCGCTGCTGTTTGTTTTCATTTCACACTAAATCCCAATAACACTTTTCGAAAACAACAACAACAGAAGCAATCCCCCTAACCCAAAAACAAAAACCATTACAAATTCCTCCAACCCAAACGAAAAAAAAAAAACACTTCGACTGATACCCGGCCTAAATTGTCTACAAAAGCATGTGTGATTGATATAGCTCCACTTCACAGCCATGACAAACCGCCAGGATAACAAATTACTTTATTTTCATGCGTTTCAGTATTCCTTGTTTTTTTTTCGTTTCTTCAAATGCGCTATCCGTGAAACGCTAACGCTTACCATTATTTGCAGCAATCGATTTTCATGTCTTTTGCATATTACGCCGCTTCTATCCAAACAACAACAAAAAAGACGCAAGAAAAAAACAGACAAAAAGTTGAAAAACAATAAAAGAAAATCAAGTGAATGGAGAATTTGGAGTTGCGTAAATAAAACTTTAGTCTTTCAAATGTTTTTCACACTCATCCTCTCTCTAACATGCAAAGGATTTCCATTCCAGTTCCCCCAACGCACTTTGAACAACAAACAAAGACAAGCACAGAGACTAACAGGGAATGGGGGAAGGATTTCCACAAAAATTTAGGTTTGGAGAACTATCAAGGCTCGTGGATTTTTAAAAATATTTTAAAGCAAGCTACCAAGGCTCGTGGATTTTTAAAAATATTTTAAAGCAAGCTACCAAGGCTCGTGGATTTTTAAAAATATTTTAAAGCAAGCTACCAAGGCTCGTGGATTTTTAAAAATATTTTAAAGCAAGCTACCAAGGCTCGTGGATTTTTAAAAATATTTTAAAGCAAGCTACCAAGGCTCGTGGATTTTTAAAAATATTTTAAAGCAAGCTACCAAGGCTCGTGGATTTTTAAAAATATTTTAAAGCAAGCTACCAAGGCTCGTTGATTTTTAAAAATATTTTAAAGCAAGCTACCAAGGCTCGTGGATTTTTAAAAATATTTTAAAGCAAGCTACCAAGGCTCGTGGATTTTTAAAAATATTTTGAAGCAAGCTACCAAGGCTCGTGGATTTTTAAAAATATTTTAAAGCAAGCTACCAAGGCTCGTGGATTTTTAAAAATATTTTAAAGCAAGCTACCAAGGCTCGTGGATTTTTAAAAATATTTTAAAGCAAGCTACCAAGGCTCGTGGATTTTTAAAAATATTTTAAAGCAAGCTACCAAGGCTCGTGGATTTTTAAAAATATTTTAGGGCAAGCTACCAAGGCTCGTGGATTTTTAAAAATATTTTAAAGCAAGCTACCAAGGCTCGTGGATTTTTAAACATATTTTAAAGCAAGGTACCAAGGCTCGTGGATTTTTAAAAATATTTTAGGGCAAGCTACCAAGGCTCGTGGATTTTTAAAAATATTTTAAAGAAAGCTACCAAGGCTCGTGGATTTTTAAAAATATTTTAAAGCAAGCTACCAAGGCTTGTGGATTTTTAAAAATATTTTAAAGCAAGCTACCAAGGCTCGTGGATTTTTAAAAATATTTTAAAGCAAGCTACCAAGGCTCGTGGATTTTTAAAAATATTTTAAAGCAAGCTACCAAGGCTCGTGGATTTTTAAAAATATTTTAAAGCAAGCTACCAAGGCTCGTGGATTTTTAAACATATTTTAAAGCAAGGTACCAAGGCTCGTGGATTTTTAAAAATATTTTAGGGCAAGCTACCAAGGCTCGTGGATTTTTAAAAATATTTTAAAGAAAGCTACCAAGGCTCGTGGATTTTTAAAAATATTTTAAAGCAAGCTACCAAGGCTCGTGGATTTTTAAAAATATTTTAAAGCAAGCTACCAAGGCTCGTGGATTTTTAAAAATATTTTAAAGCAAGCTACCAAGGCTCGTGGATTTTTAAAAATATTTTAAAGCAAGCTACCAAGGCTCGTGGATTTTTAAAAATATTTTAAAGCAAGCTACCAAGGCTCGTGGATTTTTAAAAATATTTTAAAGCAAGCTACCAAGGCTCGTGGATTTTTAAAAATATTTTAAAGCAAGCTACCAAGGCTCGTGGATTTTTAAAAATATTTTAAAGCAAGCTACCAAGGCTCGTGGATTTTTAAAAATATTTTAGGGCAAGCTACCAAGGCTCGTGGATTTTTAAAAATATTTTAAAGCAAGCTACCAAGGCTCGTGGATTTTTAAACATATTTTAAAGCAAGGTACCAAGGCTCGTGGATTTTTAAAAATATTTTAGGGCAAGCTACCAAGGCTCGTGGATTTTTAAAAATATTTTAAAGAAAGCTACCAAGGCTCGTGGATTTTTAAAAATATTTTAAAGCAAGCTACCAAGGCTTGTGGATTTTTAAAAATATTTTAAAGCAAGCTACCAAGGCTCGTGGATTTTTAAAAATATTTTAAAGCAAGCTACCAAGGCTCGTGGATTTTTACAAATATTTTAAAGCAAGCTACCAAGGCTCGTGGATTTTTACAAATATTTTAAAGCAAGCTACCAAGGCTCGTGGATTTTTAAAAATATTTTAAAGCAAGCTACCAAGGCTCGTGGATTTTTAAAAATATTTTAGGGCAAGCTACCAAGGCTCGTGGATTTTTAAAAATATTTTAAAGCAAGCTACCAAGGCTCGTGGATTTTTAAACATATTTTAAAGCAACCTACAAAGGTTCGTGGATTTTTAAAAATATTTTAAAGCAAGCTACCAAGGCTCGTGGATTTTTAAAAATATTTTAAAGCAAGCTACCAAGCCTCGTGGATTTTTAAAAATATTTTAAAGCAAGCTACCAAGGCTCGTGGATTTTTAAAAATATTTTAAAGCAAGCTACCAAGGCTCGTGGATTTTTAAAAATATTTTAAAGCAAGCTACCAAGGCTCGTGGATTTTTAAAAATATTCTTTCCAAAAGGGTCTATAGAAGAACCTTTTCTTTTAGAAAGGGTCTAAAAAAGCACCTGTTCTTTCAGAAAGCGTCTAAAGAAGAACCGTTTCTTTTAGAAAGGGCCCGTAGAAGAACTCATTTTTACAAAAAGGGTCTAACGAAGCACCTGTTCTTTCAGAAAAAGTCCAAAGAAGCACCCGTTCTTTCAGAAAGGGTCTAAAGGAGCGCCCATTCTTTCAGAAAGGGTCTAAAGAAGCACCTGTTCTTTTAAAGAGGGTCTAAAGAAGCGCCCATTCTTTCAGAAAGGGTCTAAAGAAGCACCTGTTCTTTAAGAAAGAGTCTAAAGAAGCACCTTTTCAGAAAGTGTCTTAAGAAGCGCCTGTTTTTTTTCAGAAAGAGCCTAAATAAGCACCTGTTCTTTAGAAAGTGTCTAAAGAAATCCCAGTTCATTCAGAAAGTGTCTAAAGGTTCTAAAGAAGGAACCATTCTTTCAGGAAGGGTCTAAAAAAGCGACATTTCTTTCAGAAAGGGTCTAGAGAAGCAACCGTTCTTTCAGAAAGCATCCGTTCTTTCAGAAAGGGTCTAAAGAAGCACCTGTTCTTTTGGAAAGGGTCTCAGAAAGGGTCTAAATAATCGCCCGATCTTTCAGAAAAGATCTAACAAACACCCGTTCTTTCAGAAAGGGTCTTAAGAAGCATCCGTTCTTTCAGAAATTGTCTAAAGAAGCACCCGTCCTTCGGAAAGGGTCTAAATGTTCTTTCAGAAAGGGTCTAAAGAAGCACCCATTCTTTCAGAAGGCGACTTAAGTAGCACACGTTCTTTCAGAAAGGGTCTAAAGAAGCACCCATTCTTTCAGAAATGGTCTAAAGAGCACCCGTTCCTTCAGAAAGGGTCTAAAGAAGCACCCGTTCTTTAAGAAAGGGTCTAAAGAAGCACCCGTTCTTTAAGAAAGGATCTAAAGAAGCACCATTTCTTTCAGAAAGGGTCTAAAGAAGCACCATTTCTTTCAGAAAGGGTCTAAAGAAGCACCCGTTCTTTCAGAAAGGGTCTAAAGAAGCACCCGTTCTTTCAGAAAGGGTATAACGAAGCACCCGTTCTTTCAGAAAGGGTATAAAGAAGCACCCGTTCTTTCAGAAAGGGTATAAAGAAGCACCCGTTCTTTCAGAAAGGGTATAAAGAAGCACCCGTTCTTTCAGAAAGGGTATAAAGAAGCACCCGTTCTTTCAGAAAGAGTCTAAAGAAGCACATGTTCTTTCAGAAAGGTTCTTAAGAAGCACCCGTTCTTTCAGAAAGGGTCTATAGAAGCAACTATTCTTCCAGAAGGGGTCTATGGAAGCAACTGTTCTTCCAGAAGGGGTCTAAAGAAGCACCCGTTCTTTCAGAAAGGGTCTAAAAAAGCACCCGTTCTTTCAGAAAGGGTCTAAAGAAGCACCCGTTCTTTCAGAAAGGGTCTAAAGAAGCACCCGTTCTTTCAGAAAGGGTCTAAAGAAGCACCCGTTCTTTCAGAAAGGGTCTAAAGAAGCACCCGTTCTTTCAGAAAGGGTCTAAAGAAGCACCCGTTCTTTCAGAAAGGGTCTAAAGAAGCACCCGTTCTTTCAGAAAGGGTATAAAGAAGCACCCGTTCTTTCAGAAAGGGTCTAAAGAACCACTTGTTCTTTCAGAAAGGGTCTAAAGAACCACTTGTTCTTTCAGAAAGGGTATAAAGATGCACCCGTTCTTTCAGAAAGGGTATAAAGAAGCACCCGTTCTTTCAGAAAGGGTCTAAAGAACCACTTGTTCTTTCAGAAAGGGTCTAAAGAACCACTTGTTCTTTCAGAAAGGGTCTAAAGAACCACTTGTTCTTTCAGAAAGGGTCTAAAGAACCACTTGTTCTTTCAGAAAGGGTCTAAAGAACCACTTGTTCTTTCAGAAAGGGTCTAAAGAACCACTTGTTCTTTCAGAAAGGGTCTAAAGAACCACTTGTTCTTTCAGAAAGGGTATAAAGAAGCACCCGTTCTTTCAGAAAGGGTATAAAGAAGCACCCGTTCCTTCAGAAATTGTATAAAGAAGCACCCGTCCTTTCAGAAAGGGTATAAAGAAGCACCCGTTCTTTCAGAAAGGGTATAAAGAAGCACCCGTTCTTTCAGAAAGGGTATAAAGAAGCACCCGTTCTTTCAGAAAGGGTATAAAGAAGCACCCGTTCTTTCAGAAAGGGTATAAAGAAGCACCCGTTCTTTCAGAAAGGGTATAAAGAAGCACCCGTTCTTTCAGAAAGGGTATAAAGAAGCACCCGTTCTTTCAGAAAGGGTATAAAGAAGCACCCGTTCTTTCAGAAAGGGTATAAAGAAGCACCCGTTCTTTCAGAAAGGGTATAAAGAAGCACCCGTTCTTTCAGAAAGGGTATAAAGAAGCACCCGTTCTTTCAGAAAGGGTATAAAGAAGCACCCGTTCATTCAGAAAGGGTATAAAGAAGCACCCGTTCTTTCAGAAAGGGTATAAAGAAGCACCCGTTATTTCAGAAGGGGTATAAAGAAGCACCCGTTATTTCAGAAGGGGTATAAAGAAGCACCCGTTCTTTCAGAAAGGGTATAAAGAAGCACCCGTTCTTTCAGAAAGGGTATAAAGAAGCACCCGTTCTTTCAGAAAGGGTATAAAGAAGCACCCGTTCTTTCAGAAAGGGTATAAAGAAGCACCCGTTCTTTCAGAAAGGGTATAAAGAAGCACCCGTTCTTTCAGAAAGGGTCTAAAGAACCACTTGTTCTTTCAGAAAGGGTATAAAGAAGCACCCGTTCTTTCAGAAAGGGTATAAAGAAGCACCCGTTCTTTCAGAAAGGGTATAAAGAAGCACCCGTTCTTTCAGAAAGGGTATAAAGAAGCACCCGTTCTTTCAGAAAGGGTATAAAGAAGCACCCGTTCTTTCAGAAAGGGTATAAAGAAGCACCCGTTCCTTCAGAAATTGTATAAAGAAGCACCCGTCCTTTCAGAAAGGGTATAAAGAAGCACCCGTTCTTTCAGAAAGGGTATAAAGAAGCACCCGTTCTTTCAGAAAGGGTATAAAGAAGCACCCGTTCTTTCAGAAAGGGTATAAAGAAGCACCCGTTCTTTCAGAAAGGGTATAAAGAAGCACCCGTTCTTTCAGAAAGGGTATAAAGAAGCACCCGTTCTTTCAGAAAGGGTATAAAGAAGCACCCGTTCTTTCAGAAAGGGTATAAAGAAGCACCCGTTCTTTCAGAAAGGGTATAAAGAAGCACCCGTTCTTTCAGAAAGGGTATAAAGAAGCACCCGTTCTTTCAGAAAGGGTATAAAGAAGCACCCGTTCTTTCAGAAAGGGTATAAAGAAGCACCCGTTCTTTCAGAAAGGGTATAAAGAAGCACCCGTTCATTCAGAAAGGGTATAAAGAAGCACCCGTTCTTTCAGAAAGGGTATAAAGAAGCACCCGTTCTTTCAGAAGGGGTATAAAGAAGCACCCGTTATTTCAGAAGGGGTATAAAGAAGCACCCGTTCTTTCAGAAAGGGTATAAAGAAGCACCCGTTCTTTCAGAAAGGGTATAAAGAAGCACCCGTTCTTTCAGAAAGGGTATAAAGAAGCACCCGTTCTTTCAGAAAGGGTATAAAGAAGCACCCGTTCTTTCAGAAAGGGTATAAAGAAGCACCCGTTCTTTCAGAAAGGGTATAAAGAAGCACCCGTTCTTTCAGAAAGGGTATAAAGAAGCACCCGTTCTTTCAGAAAGGGTATAAAGAAGCACCCGTTCTTTCAGAAAGGGTCTAAAGAACCACTTGTTCTTTCAGAAAGGGTATAAAGAAGCACCCGTTCTTTCAGAAAGGGTCTAAAGAACCACTTGTTCTTTCAGAAAGGGTATAAAGAAGCACCCGTTCTTTCAGAAAGGGTATAAAGAAGCACCCGTTCTTTCAGAAAGGGTATAAAGAAGCACCCGTTCTTTCAGAAAGGGTATAAAGAAGCACCCGTTCTTTCAGAAAGGGTATAAAGAAGCACCCGTTCTTTCAGAAAGGGTATAAAGAAGCACCCGTTCTTTCAGAAAGGGTATAAAGAAGCACCCGTTCTTTCAGAAAGGGTATAAAGAAGCACCCGTTCTTTCAGAAAGGGTATAAAGAAGCACCCGTTCTTTCAGAAAGGGTATAAAGAAGCACCCGTTCTTTCAGAAAGGGTATAAAGAAGCACCCGTTCTTTCAGAAAGGGTATAAAGAAGCACCCGTTCTTTCAGAAAGGGTATAAAGAAGCACCCGTTCTTTCAGAAAGGGTATAAAGAAGCACCCGTTCTTTCAGAAAGGGTATAAAGAAGCACCCGTTCTTTCAGAAAGGGTATAAAGAAGCACCCGTTCTTTCAGAAAGGGTATAAAGAAGCACCCGTTCTTTCAGAAAGGGTATAAAGAAGCACCCGTTCTTTCAGAAAGGGTATAAAGAAGCACCCGTTCTTTCAGAAAGGGTATAAAGAAGCACCCGTTCTTTCAGAAAGGGTATAAAGAAGCACCCGTTCTTTCAGAAAGGGTATAAAGAAGCACCCGTTCTTTCAGAAAGGGTATAAAGAAGCACCCGTTCTTTCAGAAAGGGTATAAAGAAGCACCCGTTCTTTCAGAAAGGGTATAAAGAAGCACCCGTTCTTTCAGAAAGGGTATAAAGAAGCACCCGTTCTTTCAGAAAGGGTATAAAGAAGCACCCGTTCTTTCAGAAAGGGTATAAAGAAGCACCCGTTCTTTCAGAAAGGGTATAAAGAAGCACCCGTTCTTTCAGAAAGGGTATAAAGAAGCACCCGTTCTTTCAGAAAGGGTATAAAGAAGCACCCGTTCTTTCAGAAAGGGTATAAAGAAGCACCCGTTCTTTCAGAAAGGGTATAAAGAAGCACCCGTTCTTTCAGAAAGAGTATAAAGAAGCACCCGTTCTTTCAGAAAGCGTATAAAGAAGCACCCGTTCTTTCAGAAAGAGTATAAAGAAGCACCCGTTCTCATGGTCTTCTTTAAGATGAAGATCTCAGGGTCTTCCAAGAGAAGAAGATCTCAGGGTCTTCTATGAGAAGAAGACCTTAGGGCATTCTATGAGATAAAGACTTCAGGGTCTTCTATGAGAAGAAGACCTGATAATTTTCTATAGGAAGCAATCCTCAGTCTTCATCGTCCTGAAAAGACCTTATAATCTGCTATAAGAGAATCTCATGGTATTCTATATGAAGGCCTCATGGACTTCTATTAGAAGACCTTATCGTCTTCATTATGAATACCTCATGATCTTCTATATGGTCTGTGTGCTATCCTTCCCCTTTCCCATAACACTTCTAAAAACGTTCTAATAAAATCAATAAAAGGAACAACAACAAACGCAGCAAAAACAACTTGTTTTTCAAAATATTTCGTTAACTTTAGCCAACTTTACAAAGTGAGAGTGGCGTTTTGTGTTTTTTTGTAGGCGATGAATCCAACAAAAAAAATCCTCAACACTTTATTTTATTACATTTTCATTCATTCTATTCGCTGTCGCGTTGTTCAGTTCGTTTCATTTGTTCATTCATTCGTTCGTTGTGAACAATTCAAGCAATTCATTCAACACTCCATGCGGTGCAAGCAAACAGTTTAACTAACACGAGGGTTGTGGGTATTCGAACGCACTGACATGAGGAGTTTTTAGTTGAATTCGAAATCTATTTGAATTCTAAATAACATAAATAAATTTAGGACTATCTCAGAGAGAGGCTGTAAAAATGTATCATTGCACTCAAATACAACAAATATAGACACATTGAATTGGCGGCTGGCTGAATGATTTTTATATTCATTCAATTTACTATACTGACAAAATAGATGAAGTTTTTTTCTTCTTTTTTTATTGAAATTCATTTAAGCGTTAAGACAAAGCGCCAGGTTCTGTTTTATTATGTATGGAAAACACAAATGGCTAGGAGTTCTTAAGCAAAACCCTTAAAAATCATTACAAATAACTAACTCTGCTTGTTATGACTTTTGAGTGCTTTGTTGAATTGTAACAAACTCTTGTTGTCTTATTAGCTCTTCCTATTCGAAACAAATAGTGCGGCTATATTTCATAATTGGAGCTCACAAGAAGATATAAAAGACCAAATGGTCTTCTATGTTCCTTTAGATCAGGGCACAACTGTTCTTTAAGGTAGAATAGAAGCTATTCTTATTGAGGGCCCTTAAACTGCTCCTCTGCACAAACTCTTTCAAAATTGGGCTTGTTGTCCCTACATTCACTTTAAATAGCACTTTATAGGGGTTATGCCCACAACTATCTGTCCACAAATGAACTCCTTCTTCACGACAAGGACCTTATATGTCTACTCACATAATGAAACATGCATATGAGTTTCTCCTACATTTCTCGAACTTTATCGAGCCGAATCTATACCAGGGATAAATCTTTAAAATCTATAATAAAATGGATTAATTTATTTTTGTTTACAGTGTTTTATTTAACTTGCTTTGGTGTCCGTTTAGTTCAAATCTGGTAACTCATTTTCAACACAGTTGGAGTTGACCAATCGAACTAATATTTGGCACACTTTTCAGATTTGGATGACAATACACGAATATGATATCAAAAGCAATATTGGTCCATTTCTACAGTGTTTTATTCCCAGTGATACAGACATTTCCCCACCAAGAATTGTGAACCTAGGTCCAGGTTTTAGGATAGCCCCCTTTCAAGTATTATGAGGATTTTATCTTCATATTTAGGCCGAATTGGCTGTAACTTGGCAATGGCGACACCCCATTGGTACAGAAACTTCCTCACTAAAACTTATGGGCATAGGTACAGGTTTTGGTATAGCCCCCATATAGCGGTACCACCTGATTTCAAGTCTTTTAAGGAATTTATCTTCATTTTTAACCCGAATAGGCTGTAATTTGGCATTTTGGCATTTGACTTTAATTTTGTTCTCAGTGGTCAAAATTTTTTACTAAAAAGCTAAAAATAAAATTTAATTAAAAACAAGTAAGAACGGCGTTAAGTTCGGCCGGGCCGAACTTGTTATACACTCCACCACAAGTTGTATTGAAGTAAAATGGAATAATTAGTTTCCTTTCGTGTATGAAGAAGACTTAATACTAATTTTCAGCAATTTCGGTAAAACAATGTGAGGCACCACTCTATGGGGGCTATTTCAAAACGTCGATCTATACCGACAAATTTCTGACGGAAAGTTTTTAGGCTCAAAGAAGACTAAATACCAAATTTCCTATATTTCGGTAAGAGAATGTGGCTACAACTTAAAAAATACCGAAAATAAAGAAGTACGCTTCTATTGGGATATAGGAAGACGTGGACCTATACTGATAATACTCTTCTGCAATATTTTATAACTCATGGAAGACGAAATAACGAATTTCAGCCATTTCGGTTGGATATTGACGTCACAATCTTCAGTATTACGAAAATCGGGAGGTATCGTTCTAAGTGGGCTATATAGAAACGTGGACCTATACCGACGAATTTTAGTCGCAAATGGGGGCAATATGAAAGCATGGAACTGTACGGACAAGTTACTGGGGAACATTTTTATACCACCAACGAAGACTAAATACCAAGTTTCAGGCATTTCGGAGGCATATTGAGCCCACAACCTTCAAAATAGAAAAAATCGTGGACCTATACCGACCAATTTAAAGGGAAGGTTGAGTACCCCCAACGAAGTCTAAATGCGAAATTTTAGCCATTTCCGAGGAATATTGAGGCCACAACCTTCAAACTACTGGAAATCTGGAGGTACCGTTCTATGGGGGCTACATGAAGGCGTGAACCGACATAGACAATTTTCTGGGGGAACGTTTTATACCCCAACGAAGACTTAATACCAAATTTCAGCCATTTCGGTGTGATAGTGAAGCTAAAACATTCACCGAAAATCGGGTGCTACCGTGCTATGGGGGTATATCAAAACGTGGACCTATGTAGCCTCTTTGCAAGACCAAACATTCTAGGAGAAATAGAAACTTCTATACCAAATCACAAAGCTCTATTTTAAAAATTGCGAGCTGTGTCTTGATTTCAACAAACGGACGGACGGACAGACGAACGGACATGGTTATATCCACTCTGAATTTTACCCTGATCAAGAATATATATATACTTTATTGGGTCTCCGATGAGTATTTCGATATGTTACAAACGGGATGACAAATTTAATTATACCATCCATATTATGGACCTCATATGACCTCCTCCATTTCTGAAAATACCCCATATGAGCTCACGCTATTCTATAAAGACATCATATAATCTCATTATATTCCAAAAGGACTCATATGTGGTCCTCCTACTATTATAGAAGGTCCTAAAAACAGTTCTTTCTATTCTAAAAGGACTTCATAGGAGGTCATTCTATTCTAAAAGGACCTCATAGGGGGTCCTTCTATTCTAAAAGGCCCTCATATGAGCTCCTTTTATTGTAAAAGGTCTTCATAAGAGCTCCTTCTATTCTATAAGGACCTCATAGGAGGTCATTCTATTCTAAAAGGAACTCATAGGAGGTCCTTCTATTCTAAAAGGACCTCGTAGGAGGTCCTTCTATTCTAAAAGGACCTCATAGGAGGTCCTTCTATTCTAAAAGGGCCTCACAGGAGGTCCTTCTATTCTAAAAGGGCCTCATATGAGCTCATTCTATTGTAAAAGGTCCTCATATGAGTTCCTATTCTATAAGGACATCATATGATCTCATTATATTCCAAAAGAACTCATATGTGGTCCTCCTCCTATTATAGAAGGTCCTAAAAAGAGTTCCTTCTATTCTAAAAGGGCCTCATAGGGGTTCCTTCTATTCTAAAAGGCCCTCATATGAGCTCCTTCTATTCTATAAGGACCTCATAGGAGGTCATTCTATTCTAAAAGGAACTCATAGGAGGTCCTTCTATTCTAAAAGGACCCCACAGGAGGTCCTTTTATTCTATATCCTTCTATTCTATCCTTCTATTCTAAAAGGGCCTCATATGAGCTCATTCTATTGTAAAAGGTCCTCATATGAGTTCCTATTCTATAAGGACATCATATGATCTCATTATATTCCAAAAGAACTCATATGTGGTCCTCCTCCTATTATAGAAGCTCCTAAAAAGAGTTCCTTCTATTCTAAAAGGGCCTCATAGGGGTTCCTTCTATTCTAAAAGGCCCTCATATGAGCTCCTTCTATTCTATAAGGACCTCATAGGAGGTCATTCTATTCTAAAAGGAACTCATAGGAGGTCCTTCTATTCTAAAAGGGTCTCATATGAGCTCATTCTATTGTAAAAGGTCCTCATATGAGGTCCTATTCTATAAGGACATCATATGAGCTCATTCTATTCCAAAAGGACTTATATGTGATCCTCTTCCTATTATAGAAGGTCCTAAAAAAGTTTCTTCTGTTCTAAAAGGACCTCATAGGAGGTCCTTCTATGCTCAAAGAACCTCGTAGGAGGTCCTTCTATTTAAAAAGGACCTCATAGGAGGTCCTTATATTCTAAAAGAACCCCATAGGAGGTCCTTTTATTCCAAATGGACCTCGTAGGAGGTCCTCCTATTCTAAAAGGACCTCATAGGAGGTCCTTCTGTTCTAAAAGGACGTCATATGAGCTCCTTCTATTGTAAAAGGTCCTCATAGGAGCTCCTTCTATTCTAAAAGGACCTCATGGGAGGTCCTTCTATTCTAAAAGGGTCTCATATGAGCTCATTCTATTGTAAAAGGTCCTCATATGAGGTCCTATTCTATAAGGACATCATATGATCTCATTATATTCCAAAAGGACTCATATGTGGTCCTCCTCCTATTATAGAAGGTCCTAAAAAGAGTTGCTTCTATTCTAGAAGGACCTCATAGGAGGTCATTCTTTTCTAAAAGGATCTCATAGGAGGTCCTTCTATTGTAAAAGGACCTCATAGGAGGTCCTTCTATTCTAAAAGGACCTCATATGAGCTCCTTCTATTGTAAAAGTTCTTCATAAGAGCTCCTTCTATTCCAAAAGGACCTCGTAGGAGGTTCTTCTATTCTAAAAGGACGTCATATGAGCTCCTTCTATTGTAAAAGGACCTCATAGGAGGTCCTTCTATGCTCAAAGAACCTCGTAGGAGGTCCTTCTATTTAAAAAGGACCTCATAGGAGGTCCTTATATTCTAAAAGAACCCCATAGGAGGTCCTTTTATTCCAAATGGACCTCGTAGGAGGTCCTCCTATTCTAAAAGGACCTCGTAGGAGGTCCTCCTATTCTAAAAGGACCTCATAGGAGGTCCTTCTGTTCTAAAAGGACGTCATATGAGCTCCTTCTATTGTAAAAGGTCCTCATAGAATCTCCTTCTATTCTAAAAGGACCTCATGGGAGGTCCTTCTATTCTAAAAGGGTCTCATATGAGCTCATTCTATTGTAAAAGGTCCTCATATGAGGTCCTATTCTATAAGGACATCATATGATCTCATTATATTCCAAAAGAACTCATATGTGGTCCTCCTCCTATTATAGAAGGTCCTAAAAAGAGTTCCTTCTATTCTAAAAGGGCCTCATAGGGGTTCCTTCTATTCTAAAAGGACCTCATATGAGCTCCTTCTATTCTATAAGGACCTCATAGGAGGTCATTCTATTCTAAAAGGAACTCATAGGAGGTCCTTCTATTCTAAAATGACCCCACAGGAGGTCCTCCTATTCTAAAAGGACTTCATAGGAAGTCCTTCTACTCTAAAACGACCTCATGGGAGGTCCTTCTATTCTAAAAGGGTCTCATATGAGCTCATTCTATTGTAAAAGGTCCTCATATGAAAAGGTCCTCATTCTATAAGGACATCATATGAGCTCATTCTATTCCAAAAGGACTCATATGTGATCCTCTTCCTATTATAGAAGGTCCTAAAAAAGTTTCTTCTGTTCTAAAAGGACCTCATAGGAGGTCCTTCTATGCTCAAAGAACCTCGTAGGCGGTCCTTCTATTTAAAAAGGACCTCATAGGAGGTCTTTATATTCTAAAAGAACCCCATAGGATGTCCTTTTATTCCAAATGGACCTCGTAGGAGGTCCTCCTATTCTAAAAGGACCTCATAGGAGGTCCTTCTGTTCTAAAAGGACGTCATATGAGCTCCTTCTATTGTAAAAGGTCCTCATAGGAGCTCCTTCTATTCTAAAAGGACCTCATGGGAGGTCCTTCTATTCTAAAAGGGTATCATATGAGCTCATTCTATTGTAAAAGGTCCTCATATGAGGTCCTATTCTATAAGGACATAATATGATCTCATTATATTCCAAAAGGACTCATATGTGGTCCTCCTCCTATTATAGAAGGTCCTAAAAAGAGTTTCTTCTATTCTAGAAGGACCTCATAGGAGGTCATTCTTTTCTAAAAGGACATCATAGGAGGCCCTTCTATTCTAAAAGGACCTCATATGAGCTCCTTCTATTGTAAAAGGTCTTCATAAGAGCTCCTTCTATTCTATAAGGACCTCGTAGGAGGTCATTCTATTCTAAAAGGAACTCATAGGAGGCCCCTCTATTGTAAAAGGACCTCATAGGAGGTCCTTCTATTCTAAAAGGACCTCGTAGGGGGTTCTTCTATTCTAAAAGGACCTCATAGGAGGTCCTTCTATTTAAAAAGGACCTCATAGGAGGTCCTTATATTCTAAAAGAACCCCATAGGAGGTCCTTTTATTCTAAAAGGACACCATAGGATGTCCTTCTGTTCTAAAAGGACGTCATATGAGCTTCATCTATTGTCAAAGGTCCTCATAGGATCTCCTTCTATTCTAAAAGGACCTCATGGGAGGTCCTTCTATTCTAAAAGGGTCTCATATGAGCTCATTCTATTGTAAAAGGTCCTCATATGAGGTCCTATTCTATAAGGACATCATATGATCTCATTATATTCCAAAAGGACTCATATGTGGTCCTCCTCCTATTATAGAAGGTCCTAAAAAGAGTTTCTTCTATTCTAGAAGGACCTCATAGGAGGTCATTCTTTTCTAAAAGGACCTCATAGGAGGTCCTTCTATTGTAAAAGGACCTCATAGGAGGTCCTTCTTTTCTAAAAGGACCTCATATGAGCTCCTTCTATTGTAAAAGGTCTTCATAAGAGCTCCTTCTATTCTATAAGGACCTCGTAGGAGGTCATTCTATTCTAAAAGGAACTCATAAGAGGTTCTTCTATTGTAAAAGGTCCTCATAGGAGGTCCCTCTATTCTAAAAGGGCCTCGTAGGAGGTTCTTCTATTCTAAAAGGACGTCATATGAGCTCCTTCTATTCTATAAGGATCCCACATGAGCTCTTCGTACTCTAATAGGACCTCATTTGAGATGCTCCTACTCTAATGGGACCTAATATGAGATCCCTCTATTCTAAAAGGACTTCATATGAGTTCCTTCTATTATAAAAATACTTCATATGAGATCCTTCTATTCAAAAACTTTCATATGAGCTTCTTCTGCTCTAAAAGGACCCCACATTAGCTCTGTCTACTTAAAGTTCCCCAATTCTAAAAGGGACCTGATGTGAGTTCCTTCTATTCTAAAAGGACCTAATATGGGCTCCATCTGTTCTAAAAATACCTCATATAAATTTCCCCAAATCTAAAAGGGACCTGATGTAAGTTCCTTCTATTATAAAGAACCTCATATGAGCTCCTCCTATACTAAAAGGACCTAATATGAGCTCATTCTATTCTAAAAGGACCTTATATGAGTTCCATTTGTCTTAAACGAACCTTATGAACTCCTCCTATTCTATAAAGAACTTCTAATATTGTAAAAGGACTTCATATTAGCTACTTCTATTCTAAAAGGATCTCACATGAGCTACTGCTATTCCGAAAGGACCTGATATGAGCTCCCTGTATTCCAAAAGGACATCATCTGTGCTCCTTGTATTCAAAAAGCAGTGTATTCAAAAGGGGTTCCTGCTATTCTTACAGCACCCCATATGAGCTCCTCCTACACTTAAAGGCTCCCTATATTCTAAAAGCACTTCAAATGAGCTCAAGCTATTCTAAAAGGTCCCTAAATGGCCTCTTTTTATTCTGAAAGGACCTTGTATGAGATCCGTCTATTCTAAAAAAACCTCATAAGAGCTATTGATATTCAAAAAGAACCTCATATCAGCTTCTTCACTTCTAAAAGGACCTCTTATAAACTCCTTCCCCTATCAAAATCGCCCCATTTACTTAAAATTCCCTCATTTAACAATCAAAAAATTTAAGCGAACAAAAAAAATTACGCGAATTACCTATGCAAAACAAGCCAAACATTTAACTAACCTGCAATTCCCTTAACCCATTAAATTCAACAGTTAAGTTATGAAAACATTGTCTGGCTGGGGTGTTGACTATGCGCTGGCTAGATTTTTGCATGTCCTGAACGGAAGTGGATATGAGTTCTCTCTCTAACACCCAAACACGGTGAGTGTTAAAGAACTCGAAGCATTTGAAAAACAAATCCGGCTCGGGGGCAATAAAAAGAACAGTACTTTGCAGTCAGCCAACCAGCCATTGGCTATATTATTGTACAAGAAGAGAAAAACAAACACACACACTCACGTAGATGTCTACAACGTATCCACCTAGTTAGGGAACCACACATGGATGTATCCTTTATCCTTGGCATCACTGCGTTTCTCGTTATTTTTTTTCCTATTAGCAAATTTTTCGTTTTTTTTTTACTGTAACTTCATCAGTGGCAGGCAGCAGGAGTAGCAACAAAATTATCATTGGAAGCAGCATGACCAGCAGTAGAGCTCTACTACCGTTCTGCAGTGTTAACCAAGTAAAAAATGCAACAAGGATCCTTAATCCTTTTTATGATAGAGACAAACGTTAGCAACAGCTAACTTTGTACAAAATTTACTTCTCATCCCCTCCCCCAACTGGCCTGGGGTGCAGTAGTGTGGATTTTGAATAGTGTGCTACTGAATGAGGGTTTGGTTTTTTCCATCCTCCAAAAAAAAGAGAACAAAAAACGCAACACCAACGACAAGAGAAAGGATAAAGAAATCTACTTTAAAAATAATGGTAGTTAGTTTAGTTGGTCATAACGAACACAAGCCTGAGCATGTGAAGACACACACAACCAGAGAGAAAAAAAGAGCTCCAAAGCCATTCAATGCTGGTGCAAAAACAAAAAAAACCTGGCAAAACTTACGCCTCCTTTTATCCTTTGTGATTCATATGTAAGGGTTATGTGATCTATGTCGGCCATAGACATAAATACATAATTTCTTTAAACTGTATGCAAATATAACGGGGCTTAGAACGGAAAAACAATGGAGGTGAGGTTGTTAAAGGCAGGGAAATCGAGAGATGGTAAAAACGTTTACCATAATAGAGGTTATTACAGATCATTGTGATTCTGGAGAAGGTCAGAGAAAATATATATAAAAAAGGAATTCATTCCTGATATGAGTTCCTCCTATTGTAAGAGGGCCACCTGTGATTTCCCCCTATTAAAATAGGAACTCTACTAAGACCTCATATGAACGTTTTATATTCGAACGGGACGAAATATGATCACCTTTTATTCTAATAGCACCACACATGAGCTCCTTCTGTTCCAATATGACCTCATATGAGTTCCTGTACATCTAATAGGATCTCATTTGAGCTTCTTCTATTCTAATAGCACCTCATGTGAGCTTCATATATTCTAATAGGATTTTTTGTAAGCTCCCTCCCTCTATTCTAATAAGACCTCACATGAGTTCCTCCTATCTTAAAAGGACCTCATATAAGCTCAAACTATTCTAAATGACTTTATATGAGATCTTGAATTTATTTATTCTATTCATTATATGGAATCCTTATTTTATAACAAGTAAAAAGTCGTTAAGTTCGGCCGGGCCGCACTTTTTATACCCTCCACCATAAAATAGTCTTAATTAAAATTGAATAATTAGGGTCCTTTCACAATTTTAGGTGGAACAACATTTCGACAATGAATAGACTCCTACTGCCTCCCACTATTGCTTAAATTACACTGTGAACACAAATGTTGGGGCAGAGATAATTCCTTTAGGAGATGAAAGCCATGAAAGCGGATCTGTCACCAAGGCCATTCTTCCAAAAGAGGAATTTTCCGTGCCCCAGACTTTCACCTCCATTTTGTTGCACAGTGTTATCTAATCTAAAAAAATGTGTTCCGCTAGGTGAAAGGTACCACCTACGGGGCTATATCAAAGAGTCAACCTATATTTAAATTTTTTGGCGGAAAAGTTTTATAGCTGCAGGGAACTTTAAGAGTCAAATTGAGGGTAGTTTCAGCAAAACAATGTAGACCCTCAAAAATGGACCCATGTTGACGAATTTTAGTGAAGAAATTTCGTGACCACTGAAAATTCCCAAAAATCGGGAGGTACAGTTATTTGGGGGGATATACCAAAACATGGACCTATGTTGACGATGTTTCGTTGGAGATGTTTTATGACCACTGAGAACTTCAAATGTCAAATTACAGCTATTTCGGTTAAAAACTACAGCTAAATATCTCAAAATTCCGTAAATCGGGAGGTACCGTTATATGGGGGCTATACAAAAACATGGACCTATGTTGACGTTGTTTGTTGGAGATGTTTCATGACCACTGACAACCTCAAATGGCAAATTACAGCTAGTTCGTTTAAAAATTGTAACTAAAACGCTCAAAATACCGAAAATCGGGAGGTACCGTTATATGGGGGCTATACCAAAACATGGACCTATGTTGACGTTGTTTGTTGGAGATGTTTCATGACCACTGAGAACCTCAAATGGCAAATTACAGCTAGTTCGGTTAAAAATTGTAACTAAAACGCTCAAAATACCGAAAATCGGGAGGTACCGATATATGGGCGCTATACCAAAACATGGTCCTATGTTGACGATGTTTCGTGGAGATGTTTTATGACCACTGAGAATCTCAAATGTCAAATTACAGCTAGTTCGGTTAAAAATTGTAACTAAAATGCTCAAAATACGGAAAATCGGGAGGTACGGTTATAAGAGGGCCATACCAAAACATGGACCTATGTTGGCGATGTTTGCTGGAGATGTTTCATGACCACTGAGAACCTCAAATGTCAAATTGCAGATAGTTCGGTTACAAATTGTGGCTAAAATTTTCAAAATACAGAAAATCGGGAGGTACCCTTATATGGGGGCTATACCAAAACATGGACCTATGTTGACGATGTTTCGTGGAGATATTTCATGGCCACTGAGAACCTTGAATGGCAAATTACAGCTAGTTCGGTTAAAAATTGTAGCTAAAATTCCCAAAATACCGAAAATCGGGAGGTACCGATATATGGGGGCTATACCAAAACATGAACCTATGTTGACGATGTTTGGTGGAGATATTTCGTGACCACTGAGAACCTCAAATGGCAAATTACAGCTAGTTCGGTTAAAAATTGTAGCTAAAATTCTCAAAATACCGAAAATCGGGAGGTACCGATATATGGGGCCTATACCAAAACATGGACCTACGTTGACGATGTTTGTAGGAGATTTTTCATGACCACTGAGAACCTCAAATGTCAAATTGCAGATAGTTCGGTTAAAAATTGTGGCTAAAATTCTCAAAATACCGAAAATCGGGAGGTACCGTTATATGGGGACTATACCAAAACATGGACCTATGCCCATATCCTTTGGGATATAAGTTTGTTGATCAGTAAGAACCCTAAGTGCCAAATTATAGCTAATTCGGTCTGCAAATGTGGCGAAGAACGTCAAAATACCTCAAATCCGGAGGTACCGTTATATGGGGGCTATACCAAAGAGTGGACCGATATAGCCCATCTTGACCTGCCTATGGAAAAAAGACCCTCGGGTGCAAAATTTCAGCACTCTATCTCAATTATTGCGTACGCTGAGTGATTACAACAGACGGACAGACGGACATGGCTAGATCGTCTTAGAATTTTATCCTGATCAAGAATATATATACTTTAAATGGTCGCAAATGATTAGTTCGATGTGTTACAAACGGAATGACAAACTTAATATACCCTCCATACTATGGTGGAGGGTATAAAAAGACTTCATATTAACTCTACCTATTCTAAAAGGACCTCATATGAGTCCCTTCTTTTCTAAAAGGACCCTATATGAGCTCCTTCTTTTGTAAAAGGACATTATATGAGCTCCTTCTTTTGTAAAAAGGACCTCATATGAGCTCCTTCTATTCCAAAATACCTCAAATGGGCCCCTTCTTTTTTAAAAGGACCTAATATGAGCTTCAACTATTTTAAAAGGACTTTATATTAGACCTTTATTTTATAAAAAGACCTCATATTAGCTCCACCTATTCTAAAAGGACCTCATATAAGATCCTCCTGATCTAAAAGGACCTCATATGAGATCCTCCTGATCTAACAGGACCTCATATGAACTCCTTATATTCTACAAGGATCTCATATGAGCTCATCCAGTTCTAATAGGACCTCATATGAGCTACTTCTGTTCTAATAGGATATTATATGAGCTCCTCCTAATTGAACAGGACCTCATATGAGTTCCACCTGTTCTAGTAATGCCTTATATTACGTATTAGCTCCATATATTCCAACTGGACCTCACCGGGGTTCCTGTTATCTTAACAAGATATCAAGGGGCTCCTCCTATACTAATTGGACCTCATATGATTTCTGCATTTTCTAATAAGCCCATTATGAGCTACTCCTATAAAGACAACTTTCAGTTCGTCAATAAAGACGACCTTCAGCTCGTCTATAAAGACGACGACCTCCTTGAGCTCGTCTATAAAGACGACGACCTCCTTGAGCTTCAGCTCGTCTATATAAAGACGAGCCCTTCAGCTCGTCTATATAAAGACGAGCCCTTCAGCTCGTCTATATAAAGACGAGCCCTTCAGCTCGTCTCTTCTCGAAAGACTACCTTCTTCAGCTCTTCTATAATGACGACCTTCTTCAGCTCTTCTATAATGGCGACCTTCTTCAGCTCTTCTATAATGACGACCTTCTTCAGCTCTTCTATAATGGCGACCTTCTTGAGCTCGTCTGTAAAGACGACTACCCTCAGCTAGTCTATAAAGACGACGACCTTCAGCTCGTCTATAAAGACGACGACCTTCAGCTCATCTATAAAGACGACGACCTTCAAGTCGTCTATAAAGACGAGCCCTTCAGCTCGTCTATATAAAGACGAGCCCTTTAGCTCGTCTATATAAAGACGAGCCCTTCAGCTCGTCTCTTCTCGAAAGACTACCTTCTTCAGCTCTTCTATAATGACGACCTTCTTCAGCTCTTCTATAATGGCGACCTTCTTCAGCTCTTCTATAATGACGACCTTCTTCAGCTCTTCTATAATGGCGACCTTCTTGAGCTCGTCTGTAAAGACGACTACCCTCAGCTAGTCTATAAAGACGACGACCTTCAGCTCGTCTATAAAGACGACGACCTTCAGCTCGGCTATGAAGACGACGACCTTCAGCTCATCTATAAAGACGACGACCTTCAAGTCATCTATAATGACGAGCCCTTCAGCTAGTCTTAATAGACTTTCTTCGACTATAAAGGCTCCCCAATTCCCTCCATTCCCAGTCTCCCCTCGCAACCAATTTACGCCAGTAACTTGTTCAAATCCTTACAAGTATCTAACTATGATGCTGAGGATCATGAATCGTTAGATACACTAAAGCGAATATGTAAAAATCATGGTGTAACACTGCTGTTGATGCTGCTGCTGCTATTGGACTACTTAAACTTTTCTGGCCATGGTTATGTGTAAGCCATTTAAGCATAAAACCAAGTGCAGTTCTTTGCAGTTATGGGCAGCCCGCTCACAAACCCCAACGAAGAAAAAATCAGAGAAAATAAAACAAATTCTTTCCCTACATAACCAACCATGCTTGGGATTTGTTGTTGTTGTTCTGTTTTTATACCCTACTTCTTAAGTTCTTCTTTTAGTTTTAACTTTTATTTATTACCGCTGCCGTTTGTTATTGTTATTATTGCTACAATATGTAGTAGTAGTGGTGGTGGAGGTTATAGTAGCTGGTGGAAATGCTTGGCACCCGTTAGCATCAGCGCCAGCAGCCTGTTTGCATGCATGCATATGATCAGCATTAAAAACCCAACGTAATTGGTGAGGAATTGCCAATACAAAAGAACACGAAGAAGAAGAAAAATAAAGCAAAAAGAATTTTGCGGAAAGCGTCCAACAAGGAAATATCTTCATATTCGAAAAGCTAGCTTTTTTTCGTTTGTATTGTTACTGGAGGCTGTATTGCCTTTAACTTATGGCAAGATAACGCGATATTGCTTCTAGGGAGGATGTGTGAGAGGACGCTTCTCGTTCCACAGCTCGTAAAAACAGACAATTTAATTTGGATTAATGGTAACAAGTGGTTTACAATAAAGGAAAAGAGTATTGAAAGAAAATGAACACATATGCCACGAAGTTGATAAAAAGGAACGGTTTGCAAAAGGATTAAAGAATTTAAGGAATTTGCAGGAAACACCTGTAAAGTTCCAAAGGAAATTATTTAAGGACCAGCAATTTGTCCTTTAAAGAAAATTCTAGTTCGTTTGTCATATGGCCTTTAAGACAATATTAACAAAAAATTTATTTGGATTGTTGGTTTGGAGCGTCCTTTCGTCCTACAGGACGTTTATAAAGACACCATTCAGCTCATATTTGAAGTCTCCCTTCAGGCCGTTTAAGAAGTCTCTCTTTAGGAAATTCGAAAAATCCCTTCTGATCATTCATAAATTCTTTCTCCAGGTCGCTTAGAAATACATCTTTGAGGTGGACTATAAAGACTCACCGCAGGTTTTTAAAACAAGTCGTCTTTAAAGATTCCCTTCAACACGTCGTCTTCAAAGACACCCATCAGATCTTTATAAATAAGCCCTCCAGATCGTATGTGAAACTCTGTTCAGTTGTTCACATGGCTGCACTGCCTGTTAGGCTAGTTGATCTAGAGGCTGACATTTATAATTCCAGAGTGGTAACCAGAGGATTCTACCCGTCATGCCTGATTGGAGTAACGTGTCATTCATAAGATTGTCACAGTGATGCTCGTGGCAATAAAACCGAAGCAGATACTGCATAGGCATCATATTGTTATGCTAACGAACTCATCCACTAGTTCATGTGCAGACGTCAAGTCAACAGGTCTTGCTACGGAACAGCCTGTTGTTATAACCTCAACCATAATATGGAGGGTATAATTAAATTTGTCATTTCGTTTGTAACACATCGAAATATTCATCGGAGATCCTATATATTCTTGATCAGGGTAAATTTCTAAGTCGATATAACGATGTCCGTCTGCGCATCCGTCCGTCTGTTGAAATCAAGATACAGCTCCCAATTTTGAAGATAGAGTTTTGTAATTTGGTATAGGAGTTTCTATTATTCCTAGGTTTCATGACGGTACTTCCCGATTTTTGGTATTTTGGGAATTTAAGCTACATTTTTGACAGAACTGGCTGCAATTTCGAGTTTAAGGTTCCTAGTGATCACAAAACATGTCCACCAAAAACTGTGGACATAGGTCCATGTTTTGGTATAGCACCCATATAACGGTACCTCCCGATTTTTTGTATTTCGAAGATTTCAGCTAAAATTTTTAATCGAACTGACTGTAATTTCACGTTTAAGGCTCCTAGAGATCACAAAACATTTCCACCAAAAACTGTGGATATAGGTCCATGTTTTGGTATAGCCCCCATATACCAGTACCTCCCGATTTTTGGTATTTTGAGGAACTACCTGTAATTTGGCAGTTAAAGTTCCTAGTGATCACAAAACATCTCCACAAAAATTGTCAACATAGGTCCGTATTTTAGCACAGCCACCATTTGAAGGTGCAGACCGATTGAAGACATTTTTAAATGCATTATTTTTACCTAATCCACACCTTGAAGGGTCAAGTAAAATATTCTTTAATAAATGCACACCTTGAAGGGCCAAGTAAAAATATTCTTTGATAAATGCACGCCTTGCAGGGCCAAGTAAAAATATTCTTTAATAAATGCACGCCTTGAAGGGCCAAGTAAAAATTTTCTTTAATAAAACCACGCCTTGAAGGGCCAAGTAAAAATATTCTTTGATTAATCCACGACTTGAAGGGCCAAGTAAAAATATTCTTTGATTAATCCACGCCTTGAAGAGCCAAGTAAAAATATTTTTTAATAAATCCACGCGTTGAAGGCCCAAGTAAGAATATGCTTTAATTAATCCACGCCTTGAAGGGCCAAGTAAAAATATTCTTTAATTAATCCACGCCTAGAAGGGCCAAGTAAAACTATTCTTTAATTAATCCACGCCTAGAAGGGCCAAGTAAAACTATTCTTTAATTAATCCACGCCTAGAAGGGCCAAGTAAAACTATTCTTTAATTAATCCACGCCTAGAAGGGCCAAGTAAAACTATTCTTTAATTAATCCACGCCTAGAAGGGCCAAGTAAAACTATTCTTTAATTAATCCACGCCTAGAAGGGCCAAGTAAAACTATTCTTTAATTAATCCACGCCTAGAAGGGCCAAGTAAAACTATTCTTTAATTAATCCACGCCTAGAAGGGCCAAGTAAAACTATTCTTTAATTAATCCACGCCTAGAAGGGCCAAGTAAAACTATTCTTTAATTAATCCACGCCTAGAAGGGCCAAGTAAAACTATTCTTTAATTAATCCACGCCTAGAAGGGCCAAGTAAAACTATTCTTTAATTAATCCACGCCTAGAAGGGCCAAGTAAAACTATTCTTTAATTAATCCACGCCTAGAAGGGCCAAGTAAAACTATTCTTTAATTAATCCACGCCTAGAAGGGCCAAGTAAAACTATTCTTTAATTAATCCACGCCTAGAAGGGCCAAGTAAAACTATTCTTTAATTAATCCACGCCTAGAAGGGCCAAGTAAAACTATTCTTTAATTAATCCACGCCTAGAAGGGCCAAGTAAAACTATTCTTTAATTAATCCACGCCTAGAAGGGCCAAGTAAAACTATTCTTTAATTAATCCACGCCTAGAAGGGCCAAGTAAAACTATTCTTTAATTAATCCACGCCTAGAAGGGCCAAGTAAAACTATTCTTTAATTAATCCACGCCTAGAAGGGCCAAGTAAAACTATTCTTTAATTAATCCACGCCTAGAAGGGCCAAGTAAAACTATTCTTTAATTAATCCACGCCTAGAAGGGCCAAGTAAAACTATTCTTTAATTAATCCACGCCTAGAAGGGCCAAGTAAAACTATTCTTTAATTAATCCACGCCTAGAAGGGCCAAGTAAAACTATTCTTTAATTAATCCACGCCTAGAAGGGCCAAGTAAAACTATTCTTTAATTAATCCACGCCTAGAAGGGCCAAGTAAAACTATTCTTTAATTAATTCACGCCTAGAAGGGCCAAGTAAAACTATTCTTTAATTAATCCACGCCTAGAAGGGCCAAGTAAAACTATTCTTTAATTAATCCACGCCTAGAAGGGCCAAGTAAAACTATTCTTTAATTAATCCACGCCTAGAAGGGCCAAGTAAAACTATTCTTTGATTAATCCACGACTTGAAGGGCCAAGTAAAAATATTCTTTGATTAATCCACGCCTTGAAGAGCCAAGTAAAAATATTTTTTAATAAATCCACGCGTTGAAGGCCCAAGTAAGAATATGCTTTAATTAATCCACGCCTTGAAGGGCCAAGTAAAAATATTCTTTAATTAATCCACGCCTAGAAGGGCCAAGTAAAACTATTCTTTAATTAATCCACGCCTAGAAGGGCCAAGTAAAACTATTCTTTAATTAATCCACGCCTAGAAGGGCCAAGTAAAACTATTCTTTAATTAATCCACGCCTAGAAGGGCCAAGTAAAACTATTCTTTAATTAATCCACGCCTAGAAGGGCCAAGTAAAACTATTCTTTAATTAATCCACGCCTAGAAGGGCCAAGTAAAACTATTCTTTAATTAATCCACGCCTAGAAGGGCCAAGTAAAACTATTCTTTAATTAATCCACGCCTAGAAGGGCCAAGTAAAACTATTCTTTAATTAATCCACGCCTAGAAGGGCCAAGTAAAACTATTCTTTAATTAATCCACGCCTAGAAGGGCCAAGTAAAACTATTCTTTAATTAATCCACGCCTAGAAGGGCCAAGTAAAACTATTCTTTAATTAATCCACGCCTAGAAGGGCCAAGTAAAACTATTCTTTAATTAATCCACGCCTAGAAGGGCCAAGTAAAACTATTCTTTAATTAATCCACGCCTAGAAGGGCCAAGTAAAACTATTCTTTAATTAATCCACGCCTAGAAGGGCCAAGTAAAACTATTCTTTAATTAATCCACGCCTAGAAGGGCCAAGTAAAACTATTCTTTAATTAATCCACGCCTAGAAGGGCCAAGTAAAACTATTCTTTAATTAATCCACGCCTAGAAGGGCCAAGTAAAACTATTCTTTAATTAATCCACGCCTAGAAGGGCCAAGTAAAACTATTCTTTAATTAATCCACGCCTAGAAGGGCCAAGTAAAACTATTCTTTAATTAATCCACGCCTAGAAGGGCCAAGTAAAACTATTCTTTAATTAATCCACGCCTAGAAGGGCCAAGTAAAACTATTCTTTAATTAATCCACGCCTAGAAGGGCCAAGTAAAACTATTCTTTAATTAATCCACGCCTAGAAGGGCCAAGTAAAACTATTCTTTAATTAATCCACGCCTAGAAGGGCCAAGTAAAACTATTCTTTAATTAATCCACGCCTAGAAGGGCCAAGTAAAACTATTCTTTAATTAATCCACGCCTAGAAGGGCCAAGTAAAACTATTCTTTAATTAATCCACGCCTAGAAGGGCCAAGTAAAACTATTCTTTAATTAATCCACGCCTAGAAGGGCCAAGTAAAACTATTCTTTAATTAATCCACGCCTAGAAGGGCCAAGTAAAACTATTCTTTAATTAATCCACGCCTAGAAGGGCCAAGTAAAACTATTCTTTAATTAATCCACGCCTAGAAGGGCCAAGTAAAACTATTCTTTAATTAATCCACGCCTAGAAGGGCCAAGTAAAACTATTCTTTAATTAATCCACGCCTAGAAGGGCCAAGTAAAACTATTCTTTAATTAATCCACGCCTAGAAGGGCCAAGTAAAACTATTCTTTAATTAATCCACGCCTAGAAGGGCCAAGTAAAACTATTCTTTAATTAATCCACGCCTAGAAGGGCCAAGTAAAACTATTCTTTAATTAATCCACGCCTAGAAGGGCCAAGTAAAACTATTCTTTAATTAATCCACGCCTAGAAGGGCCAAGTAAAACTATTCTTTAATTAATCCACGCCTAGAAGGGCCAAGTAAAACTATTCTTTAATTAATCCACGCCTAGAAGGGCCAAGTAAAACTATTCTTTAATTAATCCACGCCTAGAAGGGCCAAGTAAAACTATTCTTTAATTAATCCACGCCTAGAAGGGCCAAGTAAAACTATTCTTTAATTAATCCACGCCTAGAAGGGCCAAGTAAAACTATTCTTTGATTAATCCACGACTTGAAGGGCCAAGTAAAAATATTCTTTGATTAATCCACGCCTTGAAGAGCCAAGTAAAAATATTTTTTAATTAATCCACGCCTTGAAGGGCCAAGTAAAAATATTCTTTAATTAATCCACGCCTTGAAGGGCCAAGTAAAACTATTCTTTAATTAATCCACGCCTAGAAGGGCCAAGTAAAACTATTCTTTAATTAATCCACGCCTAGAAGGGCCAAGTAAAACTATTCTTTAATTAATCCACGCCTAGAAGGGCCAAGTAAAACTATTCTTTAATTAATCCACGCCTAGAAGGGCCAAGTAAAACTATTCTTTAATTAATCCACGCCTAGAAGGGCCAAGTAAAACTATTCTTTAATTAATCCACGCCTAGAAGGGCCAAGTAAAACTATTCTTTAATTAATCCACGCCTAGAAGGGCCAAGTAAAACTATTCTTTAATTAATCCACGCCTAGAAGGGCCAAGTAAAACTATTCTTTAATTAATCCACGCCTAGAAGGGCCAAGTAAAACTATTCTTTAATTAATCCACGCCTAGAAGGGCCAAGTAAAACTATTCTTTAATTAATCCACGCCTAGAAGGGCCAAGTAAAACTATTCTTTAATTAATCCACGCCTAGAAGGGCCAAGTAAAACTATTCTTTAATTAATCCACGCCTAGAAGGGCCAAGTAAAACTATTCTTTAATTAATCCACGCCTAGAAGGGCCAAGTAAAACTATTCTTTAATTAATCCACGCCTAGAAGGGCCAAGTAAAACTATTCTTTAATTAATCCACGCCTAGAAGGGCCAAGTAAAACTATTCTTTAATTAATCCACGCCTAGAAGGGCCAAGTAAAACTATTCTTTAATTAATCCACGCCTAGAAGGGCCAAGTAAAACTATTCTTTAATTAATCCACGCCTAGAAGGGCCAAGTAAAACTATTCTTTAATTAATCCACGCCTAGAAGGGCCAAGTAAAACTATTCTTTAATTAATCCACGCCTAGAAGGGCCAAGTAAAACTATTCTTTAATTAATCCACGCCTAGAAGGGCCAAGTAAAACTATTCTTTAATTAATCCACGCCTAGAAGGGCCAAGTAAAACTATTCTTTAATTAATCCACGCCTAGAAGGGCCAAGTAAAACTATTCTTTAATTAATCCACGCCTAGAAGGGCCAAGTAAAACTATTCTTTAATTAATCCACGCCTAGAAGGGCCAAGTAAAACTATTCTTTAATTAATCCACGCCTAGAAGGGCCAAGTAAAACTATTCTTTAATTAATCCACGCCTAGAAGGGCCAAGTAAAACTATTCTTTAATTAATCCACGCCTAGAAGGGCCAAGTAAAACTATTCTTTAATTAATCCACGCCTAGAAGGGCCAAGTAAAACTATTCTTTAATTAATCCACGCCTAGAAGGGCCAAGTAAAACTATTCTTTAATTAATCCACGCCTAGAAGGGCCAAGTAAAACTATTCTTTAATTAATCCACGCCTAGAAGGGCCAAGTAAAACTATTCTTTAATTAATCCACGCCTAGAAGGGCCAAGTAAAACTATTCTTTAATTAATCCACGCCTAGAAGGGCCAAGTAAAACTATTCTTTAATTAATCCACGCCTAGAAGGGCCAAGTAAAACTATTCTTTAATTAATCCACGCCTAGAAGGGCCAAGTAAAACTATTCTTTAATTAATCCACGCCTAGAAGGGCCAAGTAAAACTATTCTTTAATTAATCCACGCCTAGAAGGGCCAAGTAAAACTATTCTTTAATTAATCCACGCCTAGAAGGGCCAAGTAAAACTATTCTTTAATTAATCCACGCCTAGAAGGGCCAAGTAAAACTATTCTTTAATTAATCCACGCCTAGAAGGGCCAAGTAAAACTATTCTTTAATTAATCCACGCCTAGAAGGGCCAAGTAAAACTATTCTTTAATTAATCCACGCCTAGAAGGGCCAAGTAAAACTATTCTTTAATTAATCCACGCCTAGAAGGGCCAAGTAAAACTATTCTTTAATTAATCCACGCCTAGAAGGGCCAAGTAAAACTATTCTTTAATTAATCCACGCCTAGAAGGGCCAAGTAAAACTATTCTTTAATTAATCCACGCCTAGAAGGGCCAAGTAAAACTATTCTTTAATTAATCCACGCCTAGAAGGGCCAAGTAAAACTATTCTTTAATTAATCCACGCCTAGAAGGGCCAAGTAAAACTATTCTTTAATTAATCCACGCCTAGAAGGGCCAAGTAAAACTATTCTTTAATTAATCCACGCCTAGAAGGGCCAAGTAAAACTATTCTTTAATTAATCCACGCCTAGAAGGGCCAAGTAAAACTATTCTTTAATTAATCCACGCCTAGAAGGGCCAAGTAAAACTATTCTTTAATTAATCCACGCCTAGAAGGGCCAAGTAAAACTATTCTTTAATTAATCCACGCCTAGAAGGGCCAAGTAAAACTATTCTTTAATTAATCCACGCCTAGAAGGGCCAAGTAAAACTATTCTTTAATTAATCCACGCCTAGAAGGGCCAAGTAAAACTATTCTTTAATTAATCCACGCCTAGAAGGGCCAAGTAAAACTATTCTTTAATTAATCCACGCCTAGAAGGGCCAAGTAAAACTATTCTTTAATTAATCCACGCCTAGAAGGGCCAAGTAAAACTATTCTTTAATTAATCCACGCCTAGAAGGGCCAAGTAAAACTATTCTTTAATTAATCCACGCCTAGAAGGGCCAAGTAAAACTATTCTTTAATTAATCCACGCCTAGAAGGGCCAAGTAAAACTATTCTTTAATTAATCCACGCCTAGAAGGGCCAAGTAAAACTATTCTTTTAATTAATCCACGCCTAGAAGGGCCAAGTAAAACTATTCTTTAATTAATCCGCGCCTAGAAGGGCCAAGTAAAACTATTCTTTAATTAATCCACGCCTAGAAGGGCCAAGTAAAACTATTCTTTAATTAATCCACGCCTAGAAGGGCCAAGTAAAACTATTCTTTAATTAATCCACGCCTAGAAGGGCCAAGTAAAACTATTCTTTAATTAATCCACGCCTAGAAGGGCCAAGTAAAACTATTCTTTAATTAATCCACGCCTAGAAGGGCCAAGTAAAACTATTCTTTAATTAATCCACGCCTAGAAGGGCCAAGTAAAACTATTCTTTAATTAATCCACGCCTAGAAGGCCAAGTAAAACTATTCTTTAATTAATCCACGCCTAGAAGGGCCAAGTAAAACTATTCTTTAATTAATCCACGCCTAGAAGGGCCAAGTAAAACTATTCTTTAATTAATCCACGCCTAGAAGGGCCAAGTAAAACTATTCTTTAATTAATCCACGCCTAGAAGGGCCAAGTAAAACTATTCTTTAATTAATCCACGCCTAGAAGTGCCAAGTAAAACTATTCTTTAATTAATCCACGCCTAGAAGGTCAAGTAAAACTATTCTTTAATTAATCCACGCCTAGAAGGGCCAAGTAAAACTATTCTTTAATTAATCCACGCCTAGAAGGGCCAAGTAAAACTATTCTTTAATTAATTCCACGCCTAGAAGGGCCAAGTAAAACTATTCTTTAATTAATCCACGCCTAGAAGGGCCAAGTAAAACTATTCTTTAATTAATTCACGCCTAGAAGGGCCAAGTAAAACTATTCTTTAATTAATCCACGCCTAGAAGGGCCAAGTAAAACTATTCTTTAATTAATCCACGCCTAGAAGGGCCAAGTAAAACTATTCTTTAATTAATCCACGCCTAGAAGGGCCAAGTAAAACTATTCTTTAATTAATCCACGCCTAGAAGGGCCAAGTAAAACTATTCTTTAATTAATCCACGCCTAGAAGGGCCAAGTAAAACTATTCTTTAATTAATCCACGCCTAGAAGGGCCAAGTAAAACTATTCTTTAATTAATCCACGCCTAGAAGGGCCAAGTAAAACTATTCTTTAATTAATCCACGCCTAGAAGGGCCAAGTAAAACTATTCTTTAATTAATCCACGCCTAGAAGGGCCAAGTAAAACTATTCTTTAATTAATCCACGCCTAGAAGGGCCAAGTAAAACTATTCTTTAATTAATCCACGCCTAGAAGGGCCAAGTAAAACTATTCTTTAATTAATCCACGCCTAGAAGGGCCAAGTAAAACTATTCTTTAATTAATCCACGCCTAGAAGGGCCAAGTAAAACTATTCTTTTAATTAATCCACGCCTAGAAGGGCCAAGTAAAACTATTCTTTAATTAATCCACGCCTAGAAGGGCCAAGTAAAACTATTCTTTAATTAATCCACGCCTAGAAGGGCCAAGTAAAACTATTCTTTAATTAATCCACGCCTAGAAGGGCCAAGTAAAACTATTCTTTAATTAATCCACGCCTAGAAGGGCCAAGTAAAACTATTCTTTAATTAATCCACGCCTAGAAGGGCCAAGTAAAACTATTCTTTAATTAATCCACGCCTAGAAATGCCAAGTAAAACTATTCTTTAATTAATCCACGCCTAGAAGGTCCAAGTAAAACTATTCTTTAATTAATCCACGCCTAGAAGGGCCAAGTAAAACCTATTCTTTAATTAATCCACGCCTAGAAGGGCCAAGTAAAACTATTCTTTAATTAATCCACGCCTAGAAGGGCCAAGTAAAACTATTCTTTAATTAATCCACGCCTAGAAGGGCCAAGTAAAACTATTCTTTAATTAATCCACGCCTAGAAGGGCCAAGTAAAACTATTCTTTAATTAATCCACGCCTAGAAGGGCCAAGTAAAACTATTCTTTAATTAATCCACGCCTAGAAGGGCCAAGTAAAACTATTCTTTAATTAATCCACGCCTAGAAGGGCCAAGTAAAACTATTCTTTAATTAATCCACGCCTAGAAGGGCCAAGTAAAACTATTCTTTAATTAATCCACGCCTAGAAGGGCCAAGTAAAACTATTCTTTAATTAATCCACGCCTAGAAGGCCAAGTAAACCATCATTTAATTAATCCACGCCTAGAAGGGCCAAGTAAAACTATTCTTTAATTAATCCACGCCTGGAAGGTCCAAGTAAAACTATTCTTTAATTAATCCACGCCTAGAAGGGCCAAGTAAAACTATTCTTTAATTAATCCACGCCTAGAAGGGCCAAGTAAAACTATTCTTTAATTAATCCACGCCTAGAAGGGCCAAGTAAAACTATTCTTTAATTAATCCACGCCTAGAAGGGCCAAGTAAAACTATTCTTTAATTAATCCACGCCTAGAAGGGCCAAGTAAAACTATTCTTTAATTAATCCACGCCTAGAAGGGCCAAGTAAAACTATTCTTTAATTAATCCACGCCTAGAAGGGCCAAGTAAAACTATTCTTTATTTAATCCACGCCTAGAAGGGCCAAGTAAAACTATTCTTTAATTAATCCACGCCTAGAAGGGCCAAGTAAAACTATTCTTTAATTAATCCACGCCTAGAAATGCCAAGTAAAACTATTCTTTAATTAATCCACGCCTAGAAGGGCCAAGTAAAACTATTCTTTAATTAATCCACGCCTAGAAGGGCCAAGTAAAACTATTCTTTAATTAATCCACGCCTAGAAGGGCCAAGTAAAACTATTCTTTAATTAATCCACGCCTAGAAGGGCCAAGTAAAACTATTCTTTAATTAATCCACGCCTAGAAGGGCCAAGTAAAACTATTCTTTATTTAATCCACGCCTAGAAGGGCCAAGTAAAACTATTCTTTAATTAATCCACGCCTAGAAGGGCCAAGTAAAACTATTCTTTAATTAATCCACGCCTAGAAGGGCCAAGTAAAACTATTCTTTAATTAATCCACGCCTAGAAATGCCAAGTAAAACTATTCTTTAATTAATCCACGCCTGGAAGGTCCAAGTAAAACTATTCTTTAATTAATCCACGCCTAGAAGGGCCAAGTAAAACTATTCTTTAATTAATCCACGCCTAGAAATGCCAAGTAAAACTATTCTTAATTAATCCACGCCTGGAAGGTCCAAGTAAAACTATTCTTTAATTAATCCACGCCTAGAAGGGCCAAGTAAAACTATTCTTTAATTAATCCACGCCTAGAAGGGCCAAGTAAAACTATTCTTTAATTAATCCACGCCTAGAAGGGCCAAGTAAAACTATTCTTTAATTAATCCACGCCTAGAAGGGCCAAGTAAAACTATTCTTTAATTAATCCACGCCTAGAAGGGCCAAGTAAAACTATTCTTTAATTAATCCACGCCTAGAAGGGCCAAGTAAAACTATTCTTTAATTAATCCACGCCTAGAAGGGCCAAGTAAAACTATTCTTTAATTAATCCACGCCTAGAAGGGCCAAGTAAAACTATTCTTTAATTAATCCACGCCTAGAAGGGCCAAGTAAAACTATTCTTTAATTAATCCACGCCTAGAAGGGCCAAGTAAAACTATTCTTTAATTAATCCACGCCTAGAAGGGCCAAGTAAAACTATTCTTTAATTAATCCACGCCTAGAAGGGCCAAGTAAAACTATTCTTTAATTAATCCACGCCTGGAAGGTCCAAGTAAAACTATTCTTTAATTAATCCACGCCTAGAAGGGCCAAGTAAAACTATTCTTTAATTAATCCACGCCTAGAAATGCCAAGTAAAACTATTCTTAATTAATCCACGCCTGGAAGGTCCAAGTAAAACTATTCTTTAATTAATCCACGCCTAGAAGGGCCAAGTAAAACTATTCTTTAATTAATCCACGCCTAGAAGGGCCAAGTAAAACTATTCTTTAATTAATCCACGCCTAGAAATGCCAAGTAAAACTATTCTTTAATTAATCCACGCCTGGAAGGTCCAAGTAAAACTATTCTTTAATTAATCCACGCCTAGAAGGGCCAAGTAAAACTATTCTTTAATTAATCCACGCCTAGAAGGGCCAAGTAAAACTATTCTTTAATTAATCCACGCCTAGAAGGGCCAAGTAAAACTATTCTTTAATTAATCCACGCCTAGAAGGGCCAAGTAAAACTATTCTTTAATTAATCCACGCCTAGAAGGGCCAAGTAAAACTATTCTTTAATTAATCCACGCCTAGAAGGGCCAAGTAAAACTATTCTTTAATTAATCCACGCCTAGAAGGGCCAAGTAAAACTATTCTTTAATTAATCCACGCCTAGAAGGGCCAAGTAAAACTATTCTTTAATTAATCCACGCCTAGAAGGGCCAAGTAAAACTATTCTTTAATTAATCCACGCCTAGAAGGGCCAAGTAAAACTATTCTTTAATTAATCCACGCCTAGAAGGGCCAAGTAAAACTATTCTTTAATTAATTCACGCCTAGAAGGGCCAAGTAAAACTATTCTTTAATTAATCCACGCCTAGAAGGGCCAAGTAAAACTATTCTTTAATTAATCCACGCCTAGAAGGGCCAAGTAAAACTATTCTTTAATTAATCCACGCCTAGAAGGGCCAAGTAAAACTATTCTTTAATTAATCCACGCCTAGAAGGGCCAAGTAAAACTATTCTTTAATTAATCCACGCCTTGCAGGGCCAAGTAAAAATATTCTTTAATAAATGCACGCCTTGAAGGGCCAAGTAAAAATTTTCTTTAATAAAACCACGCCTTGAAGGGCCAAGTAAAAATATTCTTTGATTAATCCACGACTTGAAGGGCCAAGTAAAAATATTCTTTGATTAATCCACGCCTTGAAGAGCCAAGTAAAAATATTTTTTAATAAATCCACGCGTTGAAGGCCCAAGTAAGAATATGCTTTAATTAATCCACGCCTTGAAGGGCCAAGTAAAAATATTCTTTAATTAATCCACGCCTAGAAGGGCCAAGTAAAACTATTCTTTAATTAATCCACGCCTAGAAGGGCCAAGTAAAACTATTCTTTAATTAATCCACGCCTAGAAGGGCCAAGTAAAACTATTCTTTAATTAATCCACGCCTAGAAGGGCCAAGTAAAACTATTCTTTAATTAATCCACGCCTAGAAGGGCCAAGTAAAACTATTCTTTAATTAATCCACGCCTAGAAGGGCCAAGTAAAACTATTCTTTAATTAATCCACGCCTAGAAGGGCCAAGTAAAACTATTCTTTAATTAATCCACGCCTAGAAGGGCCAAGTAAAACTATTCTTTAATTAATCCACGCCTAGAAGGGCCAAGTAAAACTATTCTTTAATTAATCCACGCCTAGAAGGGCCAAGTAAAACTATTCTTTAATTAATCCACGCCTAGAAGGGCCAAGTAAAACTATTCTTTAATTAATCCACGCCTAGAAGGGCCAAGTAAAACTATTCTTTAATTAATCCACGCCTAGAAGGGCCAAGTAAAACTATTCTTTAATTAATCCACGCCTAGAAGGGCCAAGTAAAACTATTCTTTAATTAATCCACGCCTAGAAGGGCCAAGTAAAACTATTCTTTAATTAATCCACGCCTAGAAGGGCCAAGTAAAACTATTCTTTAATTAATCCACGCCTAGAAGGGCCAAGTAAAACTATTCTTTAATTAATCCACGCCTAGAAGGGCCAAGTAAAACTATTCTTTAATTAATCCACGCCTAGAAGGGCCAAGTAAAACTATTCTTTAATTAATCCACGCCTAGAAGGGCCAAGTAAAACTATTCTTTAATTAATCCACGCCTAGAAGGGCCAAGTAAAACTATTCTTTAATTAATCCACGCCTAGAAGGGCCAAGTAAAACTATTCTTTAATTAATCCACGCCTAGAAGGGCCAAGTAAAACTATTCTTTAATTAATCCACGCCTAGAAGGGCCAAGTAAAACTATTCTTTAATTAATTCACGCCTAGAAGGGCCAAGTAAAACTATTCTTTAATTAATCCACGCCTAGAAGGGCCAAGTAAAACTATTCTTTAATTAATCCACGCCTAGAAGGGCCAAGTAAAACTATTCTTTAATTAATCCACGCCTAGAAGGGCCAAGTAAAACTATTCTTTAATTAATCCACGCCTAGAAGGGCCAAGTAAAACTATTCTTTAATTAATCCACGCCTAGAAGGGCCAAGTAAAACTATTCTTTAATTAATCCACGCCTAGAAGGGCCAAGTAAAACTATTCTTTAATTAATCCACGCCTAGAAGGGCCAAGTAAAACTATTCTTTAATTAATCCACGCCTAGAAGGGCCAAGTAAAACTATTCTTTAATTAATCCACGCCTAGAAGGGCCAAGTAAAACTATTCTTTAATTAATCCACGCCTAGAAGGGCCAAGTAAAACTATTCTTTAATTAATCCACGCCTAGAAGGGCCAAGTAAAACTATTCTTTAATTAATCCACGCCTAGAAGGGCCAAGTAAAACTATTCTTTAATTAATCCACGCCTAGAAGGGCCAAGTAAAACTATTCTTTAATTAATCCACGCCTAGAAGGGCCAAGTAAAACTATTCTTTAATTAATCCACGCCTAGAAGGGCCAAGTAAAACTATTCTTTAATTAATCCACGCCTAGAAGGGCCAAGTAAAACTATTCTTTAATTAATCCACGCCTAGAAGGGCCAAGTAAAACTATTCTTTATTTAATCCACGCCTAGAAGGGCCAAGTAAAACTATTCTTTAATTAATCCACGCCTAGAAGGGCCAAGTAAAACTATTCTTTAATTAATCCACGCCTAGAAGGGCCAAGTAAAACTATTCTTTAATTAATCCACGCCTAGAAATGCCAAGTAAAACTATTCTTTAATTAATCCACGCCTGGAAGGTCCAAGTAAAACTATTCTTTAATTAATCCACGCCTAGAAGGGCCAAGTAAAACTATTCTTTAATTAATCCACGCCTAGAAGGGCCAAGTAAAACTATTCTTTAATTAATCCACGCCTAGAAGGGCCAAGTAAAACTATTCTTTAATTAATCCACGCCTAGAAGGGCCAAGTAAAACTATTCTTTAATTAATCCACGCCTAGAAGGGCCAAGTAAAACTATTCTTTAATTAATCCACGCCTAGAAGGGCCAAGTAAAACTATTCTTTATTTAATCCACGCCTAGAAGGGCCAAGTAAAACTATTCTTTAATTAATCCACGCCTAGAAGGGCCAAGTAAAACTATTCTTTAATTAATCCACGCCTAGAAGGGCCAAGTAAAACTATTCTTTAATTAATCCACGCCTAGAAATGCCAAGTAAAACTATTCTTTAATTAATCCACGCCTAGAAGGGCCAAGTAAAACTATTCTTTAATTAATCCACGCCTAGAAGGGCCAAGTAAAACTATTCTTTAATTAATCCACGCCTAGAAGGGCCAAGTAAAACTATTCTTTAATTAATCCACGCCTAGAAGGGCCAAGTAAAACTATTCTTTAATTAATCCACGCCTAGAAGGGCCAAGTAAAACTATTCTTTAATTAATCCACGCCTAGAAGGGCCAAGTAAAACTATTCTTTAATTAATCCACGCCTAGAAGGGCCAAGTAAAACTATTCTTTAATTAATCCACGCCTAGAAGGGCCAAGTAAAACTATTCTTTAATTAATCCACGCCTAGAAGGGCCAAGTAAAACTATTCTTTAATTAATCCACGCCTAGAAGGGCCAAGTAAAACTATTCTTTAATTAATCCACGCCTAGAAGGGCCAAGTAAAACTATTCTTTAATTAATCCACGCCTAGAAGGGCCAAGTAAAACTATTCTTTAATTAATCCACGCCTAGAAGGGCCAAGTAAAACTATTCTTTAATTAATCCACGCCTAGAAGGGCCAAGTAAAACTATTCTTTAATTAATCCACGCCTAGAAGGGCCAAGTAAAACTATTCTTTAATTAATCCACGCCTAGAAGGGCCAAGTAAAACTATTCTTTAATTAATCCACGCCTAGAAGGGCCAAGTAAAACTATTCTTTAATTAATCCACGCCTAGAAGGGCCAAGTAAAACTATTCTTTAATTAATCCACGCCTAGAAGGGCCAAGTAAAACTATTCTTTAATTAATCCACGCCTAGAAGGGCCAAGTAAAACTATTCTTTATTTAATCCACGCCTAGAAGGGCCAAGTAAAACTATTCTTTAATTAATCCACGCCTAGAAGGGCCAAGTAAAACTATTCTTTAATTAATCCACGCCTAGAAATGCCAAGTAAAACTATTCTTTAATTAATCCACGCCTGGAAGGTCCAAGTAAAACTATTCTTTAATTAATCCACGCCTAGAAGGGCCAAGTAAAACTATTCTTTAATTAATCCACGCCTAGAAGGGCCAAGTAAAACTATTCTTTAATTAATCCACGCCTAGAAGGGCCAAGTAAAACTATTCTTTAATTAATCCACGCCTAGAAGGGCCAAGTAAAACTATTCTTTAATTAATCCACGCCTAGAAGGGCCAAGTAAAACTATTCTTTAATTAATCCACGCCTAGAAGGGCCAAGTAAAACTATTCTTTAATTAATCCACGCCTAGAAGGGCCAAGTAAAACTACTCTTTATTTAATCCACGCCTAGAAGGGCCAAGTAAAACTATTCTTTAATTAATCCACGCCTAGAAGGGCCAAGTAAAACTATTCTTTAATTAATCCACGCCTAGAAGGGCCAAGTAAAACTATTCTTTAATTAATCCACGCCTAGAAATGCCAAGTAAAACTATTCTTTAATTAATCCACGCCTGGAAGGTCCAAGTAAAACTATTCTTTAATTAATCCACGCCTAGAAGGGCCAAGTAAAACTATTCTTTAATTAATCCACGCCTAGAAATGCCAAGTAAAACTATTCTTAATTAATCCACGCCTGGAAGGTCCAAGTAAAACTATTCTTAATTAATCCACGCCTGGAAGGTCCAAGTAAAACTATTCTTTAATTAATCCACGCCTAGAAGGGCCAAGTAAAACTATTCTTTAATTAATCCACGCCTAGAAGGGCCAAGTAAAACTATTCTTTAATTAATCCACGCCTAGAAGGGCCAAGTAAAACTATTCTTTAATTAATCCACGCCTAGAAGGGCCAAGTAAAACTATTCTTTAATTAATCCACGCCTAGAAGGGCCAAGTAAAACTATTCTTTAATTAATCCACGCCTAGAAGGGCCAAGTAAAACTATTCTTTAATTAATCCACGCCTAGAAGGGCCAAGTAAAACTATTCTTTAATTAATCCACGCCTAGAAGGGCCAAGTAAAACTATTCTTTAATTAATCCACGCCTAGAAGGGCCAAGTAAAACTATTCTTTAATTAATCCACGCCTAGAAGGGCCAAGTAAAACTATTCTTTAATTAATCCACGCCTAGAAGGGCCAAGTAAAACTATTCTTTAATTAATCCACGCCTGGAAGGTCCAAGTAAAACTATTCTTTAATTAATCCACGCCTAGAAGGGCCAAGTAAAACTATTCTTTAATTAATCCACGCCTAGAAATGCCAAGTAAAACTATTCTTTAATTAATCCACGCCTAGAAATGCCAAGTAAAACTATTCTTTAATTAATCCACGCCTAGAAGGGCCAAGTAAAACTATTCTTTAATTAATCCACGCCTAGAAATGCCAAGTAAAACTATTCTTAATTAATCCACGCCTGGAAGGTCCAAGTAAAACTATTCTTTAATTAATCCACGCCTAGAAGGGCCAAGTAAAACTATTCTTTAATTAATCCACGCCTAGAAGGGCCAAGTAAAACTATTCTTTAATTAATCCACGCCTAGAAATGCCAAGTAAAACTATTCTTTAATTAATCCACGCCTGGAAGGTCCAAGTAAAACTATTCTTTAATTAATCCACGCCTAGAAGGGCCAAGTAAAACTATTCTTTAATTAATCCACGCCTAGAAGGGCCAAGTAAAACTATTCTTTAATTAATCCACGCCTAGAAGGGCCAAGTAAAACTATTCTTTAATTAATCCACGCCTAGAAGGGCCAAGTAAAACTATTCTTTAATTAATCCACGCCTAGAAGGGCCAAGTAAAACTATTCTTTAATTAATCCACGCCTAGAAGGGCCAAGTAAAACTATTCTTTAATTAATCCACGCCTAGAAGGGCCAAGTAAAACTATTCTTTAATTAATCCACGCCTAGAAGGGCCAAGTAAAACTATTCTTTAATTAATCCACGCCTAGAAGGGCCAAGTAAAACTATTCTTTAATTAATCCACGCCTGGAAGGTCCAAGTAAAACTATTCTTTAATTAATCCACGCCTAGAAGGGCCAAGTAAAACTATTCTTTAATTAATCCACGCCTAGAAATGCCAAGTAAAACTATTCTTTAATTAATCCACGCCTGGAAGGTCCAAGTAAAACTATTCTTTAATTAATCCACGCCTAGAAGGGCCAAGTAAAACTATTCTTTAATTAATCCACGCCTAGAAGGGCCAAGTAAAACTATTCTTTAATTAATCCACGCCTAGAAGGGCCAAGTAAAACTATTCTTTAATTAATCCACGCCTAGAAGGGCCAAGTAAAACTATTCTTTAATTAATCCACGCCTAGAAGGGCCAAGTAAAACTATTCTTTAATTAATCCACGCCTAGAAGGTCCAAGTAAAACTATTCTTTAATTAATCCACGCCTAGAAGGGCCAAGTAAAACTATTCTTTAATTAATCCACGCCTAGAAAGGGCCAAGTAAAACTATTCTTTAATTAATCCACGCCTAGAAGGGCCAAGTAAAACTATTCTTTAATTAATCCACGCCTAGAAATGCCAAGTAAAACTATTCTTTAATTAATCCACGCCTAGAAATGCCAAGTAAAACTATTCTTAATTAATCCACGCCTGGAAGGTCCAAGTAAAACTATTCTTAATTAATCCACGCCTGGAAGGTCCAAGTAAAACTATTCTTTAATTAATCCACGCCTAGAAGGGCCAAGTAAAACTATTCTTTAATTAATCCACGCCTAGAAGGGCCAAGTAAAACTATTCTTTAATTAATCCACGCCTGGAAGGTCCAAGTAAAACTATTCTTTAATTAATCCACGCCTAGAAGGGCCAAGTAAAACTATTCTTTAATTAATCCACGCCTAGAAGGGCCAAGTAAAACTATTCTTTAATTAATCCACGCCTAGAAGGGCCAAGTAAAACTATTCTTTAATTAATCCACGCCTAGAAGGGCCAAGTAAAACTATTCTTTAATTAATCCACGCCTAGAAATGCCAAGTAAAACTATTCTTTAATTAATCCACGCCTGGAAGGTCCAAGTAAAACTATTCTTTAATTAATCCACGCCTAGAAGGGCCAAGTAAAACTATTCTTTAATTAATCCACGCCTAGAAGGGCCAAGTAAAACTATTCTTTAATTAATCCACGCCTAGAAATGCCAAGTAAAACTATTCTTTAATTAATCCACGCCTAGAAGGGCCAAGTAAAACTATTCTTTAATTAATCCACGCCTAGAAGGGCCAAGTAAAACTATTCTTTAATTAATCCACGCCTAGAAGGGCCAAGTAAAACTATTCTTTAATTAATCCACGCCTAGAAGGGCCAAGTAAAACTATTCTTTAATTAATCCACGCCTAGAAGGGCCAAGTAAAACTATTCTTTAATTAATCCACGCCTAGAAGGGCCAAGTAAAACTATTCTTTAATTAATCCACGCCTGGAAGGTCCAAGTAAAACTATTCTTTAATTAATCCACGCCTAGAAGGGCCAAGTAAAACTATTCTTTAATTAATCCACGCCTAGAAATGCCAAGTAAAACTATTCTTTAATTAATCCACGCCTGGAATGTCCAAGTAAAACTATTCTTTAATTAATCCACGCCTAGAAGGGCCAAGTAAAACTATTCTTTAATTAATCCACGTCTAGAAATGCCAAGTAAAACTATTCTTAATTAATCCACGCCTGGAAGGTCCAAGTAAAACTATTCTTTAATTAATCCACGCCTAGAAGGGCCAAGTAAAACTATTCTTTAATTAATCCACGCCTAGAAATGCCAAGTAAAACTATTCTTAATTAATCCACGCCTGGAAGGTCCAAGTAAAACTATTCTTTAATTAATCCACGCCTAGAAGGGCCAAGTAAAACTATTCTTTAATTAATCCACGCCTAGAAGGGCCAAGTAAAACTATTCTTTAATTAATCCACGCCTAGAAGGGCCAAGTAAAACTATTCTTTAATTAATCCACGCCTAGAAGGGCCAAGTAAAACTATTCTTTAATTAATCCACGCCTAGAAGGGCCAAGTAAAACTATTCTTTAATTAATCCACGCCTAGAAGGGCCAAGTAAAACTATTCTTTAATTAATCCACGCCTAGAAATGCCAAGTAAAACTATTCTTTAATTAATCCACGCCTGGAAGGTCCAAGTAAAACTATTCTTTAATTAATCCACGCCTAGAAGGGCCAAGTAAAACTATTCTTTAATTAATCCACGCCTAGAAATGCCAAGTAAAACTATTCTTAATTAATCCACGCCTGGAAGGTCCAAGTAAAACTATTCTTTAATTAATCCACGCCTAGAAGGGCCAAGTAAAACTATTCTTTAATTAATCCACGCCTAGAAGGGCCAAGTAAAACTATTCTTTAATTAATCCACGCCTAGAAATGCCAAGTAAAACTATTCTTTAATTAATCCACGCCTGGAAGGTCCAAGTAAAACTATTCTTTAATTAATCCACGCCTAGAAGGGCCAAGTAAAACTATTCTTTAATTAATCCACGCCTAGAAGGGCCAAGTAAAACTATTCTTTAATTAATCCACGCCTAGAAGGGCCAAGTAAAACTATTCTTTAATTAATCCACGCCTAGAAGGGCCAAGTAAAACTATTCTTTAATTAATCCACGCCTAGAAATGCCAAGTAAAACTATTCTTTAATTAATCCACGCCTGGAAGGTCCAAGTAAAACTATTCTTTAATTAATCCACGCCTAGAAGGGCCAAGTAAAACTATTCTTTAATTAATCCACGCCTAGAAGGGCCAAGTAAAACTATTCTTTAATTAATCCACGCCTAGAAGGGCCAAGTAAAACTATTCTTTAATTAATCCACGCCTAGAAGGGCCAAGTAAAACTATTCTTTAATTAATCCACGCCTAGAAGGGCCAAGTAAAACTATTCTTTAATTAATCCACGCCTAGAAGGGCCAAGTAAAACTATTCTTTAATTAATCCACGCCTAGAAGGGCCAAGTAAAACTATTCTTTAATTAATCCACGCCTAGAAGGGCCAAGTAAAACTATTCTTTAATTAATCCACGCCTAGAAGGGCCAAGTAAAACTATTCTTTAATTAATCCACGCCTAGAAGGGCCAAGTAAAACTATTCTTTAATTAATCCACGCCTAGAAGGGCCAAGTAAAACTATTCTTTAATTAATCCACGCCTAGAAGGGCCAAGTAAAACTACTCTTTAATTAATCCACGCCTAGAAGGGCCAAGTAAAACTATTCTTTAATTAATCCACGCCTAGAAGGGCCAAGTAAAACTATTCTTTAATTAATCCACGCCTAGAAGGGCCAAGTAAAACTATTCTTTAATTAATCCACGCCTAGAAGGGCCAAGTAAAACTATTCTTTAATTAATCCACGCCTAGAAGGGCCAAGTAAAACTATTCTTTAATTAATCCACGCCTAGAAGGGCCAAGTAAAACTATTCTTTAATTAATCCACGCCTAGAAGGGCCAAGTAAAACTATTCTTTAATTAATCCACGCCTAGAAGGGCCAAGTAAAACTATTCTTTAATTAATCCACGCCTAGAAGGGCCAAGTAAAACTATTCTTTAATTAATCCACGCCTAGAAGGGCCAAGTAAAACTATTCTTTAATTAATCCACGCCTAGAAGGGCCAAGTAAAACTATTCTTTAATTAATCCACGCCTAGAAGGGCCAAGTAAAACTATTCTTTAATTAATCCACGCCTAGAAGGGCCAAGTAAAACTATTCTTTAATTAATCCACGCCTAGAAGGGCCAAGTAAAACTATTCTTTAATTAATCCACGCCTAGAAGGGCCAAGTAAAACTATTCTTTAATTAATCCACGCCTAGAAGGGCCAAGTAAAACTATTCTTTAATTAATCCACGCCTAGAAGGGCCAAGTAAAACTATTCTTTAATTAATCCACGCCTAGAAGGGCCAAGTAAAACTATTCTTTAATTAATCCACGCCTAGAAGGGCCAAGTAAAACTATTCTTTAATTAATCCACGCCTAGAAGGGCCAAGTAAAACTATTCTTTAATTAATCCACGCCTAGAAGGGCCAAGTAAAACTATTCTTTAATTAATCCACGCCTAGAAGGGCCAAGTAAAACTATTCTTTAATTAATCCACGCCTAGAAGGGCCAAGTAAAACTATTCTTTAATTAATCCACGCCTAGAAGGGCCAAGTAAAACTATTCTTTAATTAATCCACGCCTAGAAGGGCCAAGTAAAACTATTCTTTAATTAATCCACGCCTAGAAGGGCCAAGTAAAACTATTCTTTAATTAATCCACGCCTAGAAGGGCCAAGTAAAACTATTCTTTAATTAATCCACGCCTAGAAGGGCCAAGTAAAACTATTCTTTAATTAATCCACGCCTAGAAGGGCCAAGTAAAACTATTCTTTAATTAATCCACGCCTAGAAGGGCCAAGTAAAACTATTCTTTAATTAATCCACGCCTAGAAGGGCCAAGTAAAACTATTCTTTAATTAATCCACGCCTAGAAGGGCCAAGTAAAACTATTCTTTAATTAATCCACGCCTAGAAGGGCCAAGTAAAACTATTCTTTAATTAATCCACGCCTAGAAGGGCCAAGTAAAACTATTCTTTAATTAATCCACGCCTAGAAGGGCCAAGTAAAACTATTCTTTAATTAATCCACGCCTAGAAGGGCCAAGTAAAACTATTCTTTAATTAATCCACGCCTAGAAGGGCCAAGTAAAACTATTCTTTAATTAATCCACGCCTAGAAGGGCCAAGTAAAACTATTCTTTAATTAATCCACGCCTAGAAGGGCCAAGTAAAACTATTCTTTAATTAATCCACGCCTAGAAGGGCCAAGTAAAACTATTCTTTAATTAATCCACGCCTAGAAGGGCCAAGTAAAACTATTCTTTAATTAATCCACGCCTAGAAGGGCCAAGTAAAACTATTCTTTAATTAATCCACGCCTAGAAGGGCCAAGTAAAACTATTCTTTAATTAATCCACGCCTAGAAGGGCCAAGTAAAACTATTCTTTAATTAATCCACGCCTAGAAGGGCCAAGTAAAACTATTCTTTAATTAATCCACGCCTAGAAGGGCCAAGTAAAACTATTCTTTAATTAATCCACGCCTAGAAGGGCCAAGTAAAACTATTCTTTAATTAATCCACGCCTAGAAGGGCCAAGTAAAACTATTCTTTAATTAATCCACGCCTAGAAGGGCCAAGTAAAACTATTCTTTAATTAATCCACGCCTAGAAGGGCCAAGTAAAACTATTCTTTAATTAATCCACGCCTAGAAGGGCCAAGTAAAACTATTCTTTAATTAATCCACGCCTAGAAGGGCCAAGTAAAACTATTCTTTAATTAATCCACGCCTAGAAGGGCCAAGTAAAACTATTCTTTAATTAATCCACGCCTAGAAGGGCCAAGTAAAACTATTCTTTAATTAATCCACGCCTAGAAGGGCCAAGTAAAACTATTCTTTAATTAATCCACGCCTAGAAGGGCCAAGTAAAACTATTCTTTAATTAATCCACGCCTAGAAGGGCCAAGTAAAACTATTCTTTAATTAATCCACGCCTAGAAGGGCCAAGTAAAACTATTCTTTAATTAATCCACGCCTAGAAGGGCCAAGTAAAACTATTCTTTAATTAATCCACGCCTAGAAGGGCCAAGTAAAACTATTCTTTAATTAATCCACGCCTAGAAGGGCCAAGTAAAACTATTCTTTAATTAATCCACGCCTAGAAGGGCCAAGTAAAACTATTCTTTAATTAATCCACGCCTAGAAGGGCCAAGTAAAACTATTCTTTAATTAATCCACGCCTAGAAGGGCCAAGTAAAACTATTCTTTAATTAATCCACGCCTAGAAGGGCCAAGTAAAACTATTCTTTAATTAATCCACGCCTAGAAGGGCCAAGTAAAACTATTCTTTAATTAATCCACGCCTAGAAGGGCCAAGTAAAACTATTCTTTAATTAATCCACGCCTAGAAGGGCCAAGTAAAACTATTCTTTAATTAATCCACGCCTAGAAGGGCCAAGTAAAACTATTCTTTAATTAATCCACGCCTAGAAGGGCCAAGTAAAACTATTCTTTAATTAATCCACGCCTAGAAGGGCCAAGTAAAACTATTCTTTAATTAATCCACGCCTAGAAGGGCCAAGTAAAACTATTCTTTAATTAATCCACGCCTAGAAGGGCCAAGTAAAACTATTCTTTAATTAATCCACGCCTAGAAGGGCCAAGTAAAACTATTCTTTAATTAATCCACGCCTAGAAGGGCCAAGTAAAACTATTCTTTAATTAATCCACGCCTAGAAGGGCCAAGTAAAACTATTCTTTAATTAATCCACGCCTAGAAGGGCCAAGTAAAACTATTCTTTAATTAATCCACGCCTAGAAGGGCCAAGTAAAACTATTCTTTAATTAATCCACGCCTAGAAGGGCCAAGTAAAACTATTCTTTAATTAATCCACGCCTAGAAGGGCCAAGTAAAACTATTCTTTAATTAATCCACGCCTAGAAGGGCCAAGTAAAACTATTCTTTAATTAATCCACGCCTAGAAGGGCCAAGTAAAACTATTCTTTAATTAATCCACGCCTAGAAGGGCCAAGTAAAACTATTCTTTAATTAATCCACGCCTAGAAGGGCCAAGTAAAACTATTCTTTAATTAATCCACGCCTAGAAGGGCCAAGTAAAACTATTCTTTAATTAATCCACGCCTAGAAGGGCCAAGTAAAACTATTCTTTAATTAATCCACGCCTAGAAGGGCCAAGTAAAACTATTCTTTAATTAATCCACGCCTAGAAGGGCCAAGTAAAACTATTCTTTAATTAATCCACGCCTAGAAGGGCCAAGTAAAACTATTCTTTAATTAATCCACGCCTAGAAGGGCCAAGTAAAACTATTCTTTAATTAATCCACGCCTAGAAGGGCCAAGTAAAACTATTCTTTAATTAATCCACGCCTAGAAGGGCCAAGTAAAACTATTCTTTAATTAATCCACGCCTAGAAGGGCCAAGTAAAACTATTCTTTAATTAATCCACGCCTGGAAGGTCCAAGTAAAACTATTCTTTAATTAATCCACGCCTAGAAGGGCCAAGTAAAACTATTCTTTAATTAATCCACGCCTAGAAGGGCCAAGTAAAACTATTCTTTAATTAATCCACGCCTAGAAGGGCCAAGTAAAACTATTCTTTAATTAATCCACGCCTAGAAGGGCCAAGTAAAACTATTCTTTAATTAATCCACGCCTAGAAGGGCCAAGTAAAACTATTCTTTAATTAATCCACGCCTAGAAGGGCCAAGTAAAACTATTCTTTAATTAATCCACGCCTAGAAGGGCCAAGTAAAACTATTCTTTAATTAATCCACGCCTAGAAGGGCCAAGTAAAACTATTCTTTAATTAATCCACGCCTAGAAGGGCCAAGTAAAACTATTCTTTAATTAATCCACGCCTAGAAGGGCCAAGTAAAACTATTCTTTAATTAATCCACGCCTTGAAGGGCCAAGTAAAAATATTCATTATGAAATCCACGACTTAAAGGGCCACGTAAAATTATTATTAATAATTAATAAATCCACGTCATAAATATCTCCGCCTTCAATTGTAGACAAGAAAGAAAATAATAATTCCGTTTTAGTTCAGAATATTTTATGGTAGAGGACATAAAAAGTTCGGCCTAGTCGAACTTAACACTTTTTTACTTGCTTTCTGTAAAATGATGTGAACGATAACTGTCGAAGGTAACAATCGATTTAGTTCAAAGATTGCATATCGTATTATTCTTTCCAGATATAGAACGCAGTCGAATTTGGACTATATCGGTCCACGCCGTCGGATAACTCCAACACAATATACGGAAAAAGAAGTTTAAGAACTCCGCTTGGATCGTTTGCTTTTTTTAGTAGGAGGCCCTCCTTAAAACTGTAACATTTTTTCCTGAGTATGTCCATACTTCCTGAGATAACGGCCAAAAAGCAACAAAAACCTTGCAGGCACATACTAAAATGGCTAGTGTACAAGATAACTTTCGAACTTTTTCAAAAATGTCTTCCAAACTTTGTTTTACGTAATTTTATATTTCGACATATCTATGAAACTGAAATTTGCTTACTAAAATTTTTTGGTATACGTATGTCAGTGGTTTGGTATAGCCCCACATCACCGTGCCTACAGATTCCACAGATCAATATAATTTATTCCTAATAATCAATATAATTTATTCCAGTATAATATTCTATAATCCTGTGATAATCTATGGGAGTATTAAAGAATTTTATTTGCAGTTAACCGGCACGTTATAAAGCCAGTTTTCCTCTTTAAGCATATTTCAGTATACCCCAATTACCGTGGTCTTCTAGCCATAAGTTTAACCATCTGTTTGAGCTATGCATACATTTCTTCTTAGTTGTTCTCGTTTTTACTTTTATATTTCTTTAAATAAACATATACTACTTATCCTACTTCAAGTAATCAATTTCTCTTTCCTTTTATTATCGATTATCTCTCGTTCAATAAAAAAATCCATTTTAATTGGTTTAATAATT